>NC_084596.1:34657878-34677878 GCF_033807715.1 Cololabis saira | reverse complement strand
CCTGATCCATCGACCCCGCTCCCTCCACTGCAGCTCCTGGTTCCGGTCCACCACCAACTCGTTCAGCTCCACGAACACCTGACACACAGAAACCTGCCTCTGTAACCAGATCACACCAGTATCACACCTCATCAGAATGGCATCATACAGGATCACACCTGATCACACAAGTTCACATCACGCCAGAGTCACACCTGATCTCACCAGACGCACAGCTACAGTACAAGAGAGCTCCAGAACTACCGAAGGACACTACAGTCGTGTAGTAATCAAGTTATCACCTCCTCCTTTGGTTACTTTTGTGTAAAAAAAAACACATTCAAAATCCTTTGATCATATTTAATAAAAATTTAACAAAAAATCTCATTGGTACAGAGCCCTGGAGGTGACATGGAAATTATTATTGTTAGCTCGTGCGCACGACTTTTTATCTCGCGTGAGTTAGGAAGGCGGTCAGTGAGAACAGAACACTGGGATTGAATAATTAGGCATTCACTTCAACATATACAGCTATTGATGCCAAGCATTTATCTAGTCGTCGAAGTCCGATCTCGGGAAACTGGCTTCACAAACGACGTTTTAAAAGTGAAACTATTTCCAGAGGCGGAGTTGACACAAAGTGCTTCGACATTGTCACGTGAGCGTGCTGGACCAATCAGAGTGGCCGCTGGTCCAAGATCGCTGACAGATGACAGCGATGACAGATGACAGAATTATCACTGTTTCAGCAGGTCTCTTAGGTTTATAATTCAGATTAATTTTCGTTTACATATAACATTGTTTGTAGTCATTTTAGTGCAATTTAAAGCTTATTTCTACAAATAAAATCAGCACTGTAGGCAGTGATCTTGGACCAGTGGCCACTCTGATTGGTCCAGAAGCACTTTGTGTCAACTCCGCCTCTGGAAATAGTTCCACTTTTAAAACGTTGTTTGTGAAGCCTTCGACGACTAGATAAAACGAGATAAACAGTCGTGCGCACGAAATAAAAAGTCGTGAGCACGAGATAAAAAGTTGTGCGCACGAGATAAAAAGTTGTGCGCACGAGCTAAAAAGTCGTGCGTACGAGCTAAAAAGTCGTGCGTACGAGCTAAAAAGTCGTGCGCACGAGCTAAAAAGTCGTGCGCACGAGCTAAAAAGTCGTGCATACGAGATAAAAAGTCGTGCGCACGAGATAACAATAATAATTTCCATGTCACCTCTAGGGCTCCGTACATTGGCAATCCCCCTGACTTCTGACATTGAATTTACGAGGGTACGTTTCATCCAGGTGTTGCTAACCAACAGTCGTTGATGAACTGATCATCAGCAGATCTTTTGCCGGTTTGCTGATGTGGAGCATTCAGGTGGGTGTTAAGCCACAGGTGCTATGACTTGTTTTGCAACCGCAGGACCTGGACACTTCACAGTCAGTCGGTACATTTACATGACATTAGAAACAACACAAATGACTTATAGTCGAACTAACACCCAGATAATGTTGAAGCTGGTCTAATCCCTGCATGTAAACTTTCAACTAGACTGAAACTGGACTCCAAGTGGTCGCTGGACTCTGTATCTCCCACAATTCCCTCCCTGGGCCTGACCCAGGAAGAAACTAAACTGATATCAGCACAAAAACAGGAGTCCCTTTTCTTCAATTCAAATTCAAAATGCTTTGTTAATCCCTGAGGGCAAATTAACTGTTGCAGTAGTCCTGATTCAAGTCTCTTCCAGCTGTAACCACAGCTCCACTAAACTGTGTATGGAGTTGAGTATTCAAGAGACAGACTGACGTATCCTTCCTCTAAAACAATTGCTGATATCTTTCCTTCTCAGCATTGTGTTATTACACATCTGAAAAAGGGGGGTGGGGGGGTACTTAGAATAAAATCTCAGTTTATAGTTGATAGCTGAATGAAAATATTGTAAATCATGAAAAACCCAATAATCAGTTAAGTTTAACCAGCACAGTTTAAACCAGGTCATAAATCAGTTAATCCAGGTCAAACTGGTAAAGTTCATTAACTTACCGGGATCCACTACGTCAGTCTAATTCACAATATGTCTTGCTTCCGACACAGATCAGGACCAGATCTGACTCAGCTCTATAACGGTTCTGTGACAGATCTGGAAGTTATTTGGCGAAGATCTAGACCAGATCTGTCAAAGATCCATACCAGTTCTTTCATCCAGAAAGTTGTTGTGTTGTTGAAAAATGGAAAATACAATAATAAAAAAACAAAAAACAGTTTTGTCAAAGTTCTGGATCAGTTCTGTCGAAGATCAAGACCAATTCTGACTCAGCTCAGTACAAGTTCTATTAGAGATCAGGACCGGTTCTGTGACAGATCTGGAAGAGATCTGTAAAAGATCTGGACCGGTTCTGACACAGATTGCACGGATTCTGATAGAGATCACCACCAGATCTGCCAAAGATCAGGACTGGTTCTCTTGCATATCTCTTGCAAATCAGGACTTACAGCTCAAAGTAAACTAAGTACAACTGGACTGAAGGAGACGAAGCAGGCAGACCTGCCAGGTACCTGGTTGTGTTGAGTCTTCAGGTCCAAACCCACCATCCTGACGCCAAGAACAGAGTGAGTCCAGTCAGAGCTGAACCCACTCTTTACCTGTTCACAACAACACCTGGATTAATGTGCTCGTCCCTCCCCCAACTCGGCTTTCAGCCCACCCATCAGTCTGGGCGTGTCCCTGCATTGACGCCATGGTTCTCATGGTCCGAGTCTGTTCCCGCCAGACCTCCTGAACCTCCATCATCCCTCATTTAAACAGGTGCTGCTGTCTGAAACCACCCCCTGAGAAAAACTGCACACTAACAGGAGGTTCATGAGCCGCGGTACCAACCACGGTGCCAACGACTGTCAAACCACTCAGCCGTGAAGAGCTGTACTGTCTTGCGTTGAACACTGGTGGCGTGGTTTCTCTTGACCGGGGGTCGCCAACCCGCGGCTCTAGAGCCGCATGCGGCTCTTTAGCGCCGCCCTAGTGGCTCCCTGGAGCTTTTTCAAAAATGTTTGACCTTTTTTTCCTTTTATTCTTCTTTTTTTTTCTTTTTTTCCTTTTTTTCTTCTTTTTTTCCTTTTTTTCTCTTTTTTTCTCTTTTTTTCCTTTTTTTCTCTTTTTTTCTCTTTTTTCTCCTTTTTTCCCTTTTTTTCTCTTTTTTTTCTTTTTTCCTATTTTTCTCTTTTTTTTCCTTTTTCCTTTCCTTTTTAATCTTGACATTTTAACTTTTTTCTCGGCATTTCGACTTTTTTCTCGAGATTTTGACTTTTTTCTTGACATTTCGACTTTTTTCTCTCGACATTTCAAATTTTTTCTCGACATTTCGACTTTTTTCTCGAAATTGTACTTCAACATTTAATCTCGACATTTCAACTTTTTTCTCAACATTTCGACCTTTTTCTCCAGATTGTACTTCAACATTAATCTCGACATTTCGACTTTTTTCTCGAAATTTCAACTTTTTTCTCGACATTTTGACTTTTTTCTTGACATTTCGACTTTTTTCTCGACATTTTGACTTTTTTCTCGAAGTGCATAATGAAAAAAGAATCTCCCCCCAGTTATAACTAATACATGCATGTGTTGCGTTCATTCTAAGGCTTATACAAGACTTTTCATTTTTTGCGTCTCCAGACATATTTGTTTTTTGTGTTTTTGGTCCAATATGGCTCTTTTACATTTTGGGTTGCCGACCCCTGCTCTTGACTGATGGAGGCCCAGTGAAGTGCAGCCTCTCAAGCCACTCCCACTGACCTTGTGAGGAGTACGGTCTGCTCGCAGGCGTTGGTCTCTAAAACTGCTGGTCTGGTCTGTCCTGACCACAGGTCCGCTGGAGCGCCGCCTCACCAGGTGACCCCGAGCTGCTGGAACGGCAGCCAATCTGTGACCTGAGGAGGCGGAGTCAGAGCATATAACATTCTTGTTTTTGAGTTTATTCCAAATCATGACACCATACTATCCTTAAACAGTCCACTTAATATTTAAAACGATCAAATAAAGAATGAAGATACCAGGAAACCAAAACTCAAGTTACATGACATGAGTGACAGCTCTTGACTGATAATTCCTCGTTGCAAAATCATTTAAGCCTAAAGAAAATCAAGAAAAACTTTCTGTTAAGACAAATCTAAACAATAAACAACACCTCAAAATGATTCAATACCATTTGTGCTATTTTCAGTTTTATTCTTATGGATTCTGTAAAATTCTAAGGTATTTAAAAAAATATTGTTTTTATAATAATCATTTTAAAATAAAGTAAGGCAAGGACAAATCTTGTGGACCATCTTTTAGTTTTGCTAAAGTACATCAAAGACTCCTATTGAAGTCACTGTTCAGTAAAACTGATGGAGTTCAGACTGTTGAACACACCAAAAGATCAGACTATTAACTAATTTCACCACTAGCGAGTTATGCTTTGGAGCACAAATGTACAAGAAAACAAAAGGTCTAGCCAGATGGAAGGATGTTTAAAGAGAGGCATGTTCCTTCTCAACAGAGAGAGGTCAGTATGTTTTCTTTACTTTTGGACAACAGCAGCATTCAAAGGACACAGATTATGTTGGAGCTTCAACACCAAGCAAGAAGTGAAGCTTGCTGGTGGTGACCACCAAGAATAGCATTAAAAAGTATAAGAATTACCAAGAAAATCCAGCAAAAGTTCCAGTAAAACCTGATGCTGTCAGTCAACTAACGGGAAACCTGAAAGGAGCTGGTAGAGGACATTATCAGTTACCAGGATTCAAATTTACGACAATGTGGGAACATAAACATGTCCCCACACTGACATATCAGAGACACGTTTACGTCCCTCACACTGTTACTCAGACACGTTAACATCCCCACACTGTCAAAGAGACTGAGGTAAAGAGTCACTATTACGGATGTCAGGTGGGAGTGAGTTTCAGAGTTGGGTAGCAAAGCGACTGAAAGCTCTGCTCCCCATGGTGCTGAGACGGCTGGAAGGTACAGAGATGTGGAGGGCCAGAGAGTGTGAGGGGGGGGGTGTAAATACAGATGAGATCAGACAAATAGAGGGGCCAATGAAGCTGCTGCTGCAGAACGGGGGTCATATGGTGGAAAGAGGGGGTTCTGCTGATGATGCAGGCTGCTGAGTTCTGGACCAGTTGAAGTTTATGGAAGTGCAATACAATAATCAAGGCGGGACTGTGGACCAGGACGGAAGAGGTCTGATGAGTGAGAAAGGGACTGAAGCGATGACAGAGTTACGTTATTGATGGGCGCATTGAAAGTAAGTGAGCTGTCAAGGATGACACCCAAACTCTTAACCTGAGGGGAGGGGGAAACTGTGGAGCTGTCAATGGTTAGGGAAAAACTGCCAGATTTGGAGAGGGACGCTTTGGTCCGCACACGGAGGAGTTCAATTTTATCACCATTATGTTTGAGGAAGTTTGAAGAGAACCAGGATTTGATTTCGGTGAGGCAGTGGGTGATGGAGAAGGTTGGGAGAGTTGGAGTTAGACGGAGGAACTGGAGACCATATTTACAGAACATATGGCCAAGTGGCAGGAGGTATATAATGAAGATGAAGGGCCCCAGGACAGAGCTTTGGGGTACACCTGTCGTGACGGGGGAGGGCTTTGAGGTGAAGGATTTCAACTGGATGATCTGAGTGCTGCCAGTGAGGTAGGACTGGAACCATTGCAGGGGGTGTGAGATACCTAAAGAAGAAAGTCTATTGAGGAGAATTGGGTGAGAGATGGTGTTGTAGGCTGCGCTCAGATCAAGGAGGATGAGGATGGAGATTAACCCAGAATCAGCAGCCCTGGTCCTTGATGATTTTGATGGGACCTGTTTCAGTGCTATGATGGAGACAGGAACAAGACTGTAATTGTCCATACAGGTTGTTATGGGTGAGGTGGGACTGGAGCTGAGAGGCAACGGTCTTTTCTAAGATTTTTGATATGAAGAGAAGGGGAGAAATGGGGCGGAGGTTATGAAATCATTTGGGTCTGAACCAGGTTTCTTCAGTAGGGGCCTGATGGCAGCAGATTTAAAAAGACCAGGAACAATTCCAGAGGACAGTGAGGCTGTTATGAGGGGGAGCAGAGAGGGGAGGCAAGATTCAACCAGGACTGATGGAAGGGGATCCTGTTGGCAGGTAGATGTCTTGGACATAGTGACGATATCGGAGATGGCTGAAGGACAAGGAAGTTCAGAGGAGGAGAAATGTTGACAAGGTGGGAGAGGATCAGAGGAGGGGAGAGGTGAGGCAGTGGAGCTGAGGTGCCGGTGGATTTCATTAACCTTTTCATTGGAAAAATTAAGGAGAGAAGTTCTTCTGGGGAAAGAAGAGGGTCAGGGTGGCGATGCAGGAGGAGATGTTGATATCCTTCATATTGCAGAATGAGATGACACAGGGAGGCTTGGAGATGGAGAGACGAGAAGTAAATGCTCCGTAATATGGATTTGATCAGCAGCACAGTTGGAGGGAGTGAGAACAACAAGCATCTCAGTAGTAGATTAAATGCAGTCTTTGTCCTTTTATATGAGTGAGGAAGTCTGCAAACTAATGGGAGCCAAAACTGTCCAGTGGTGAAGAAAAGTCTTTAGTGAGAGGAAGAGCAGTGCTGATCATATGTATTTTAAAATCTCCCATCAGACTAATATTACGACAAAGAGTGTAAAAGTAGTGAGGAGGGCAGAAAATTCACTTAAAAAGTACCTGTGAGGCTCCTATTACATCCTCACACTGTCCCACGGGCATGTGTACGTCCCCACACAAACTGTCCCACAGTCGTGGTCTCACGGGAACGTTGTGACTCTTAACAGGATTTCAGGGTCTGCTGAACATCACTGATGAAGGATTAGGAAAGAAAACCAGCTGAACCATCCAATCAATTAAAAACACACACACACACACACGTGTGAGGTGATCAACAGGTGAGCTCAATCTCAGGTTTCAGTAAGAATTAGATTTTCTCTGAATCTTTTCACACCTATTCTTCTTTTCTGGTGACTCAAAGAGCCGAATCAAATTCCAGCAGTGAGTCAGCTGACCGACTCCCCCCCAGAGGTATGAAGGACCAGAGGTGTCAAAGTATTCTTATTCATTACTCAGGTAGAAGTATAGATACTAGAGTTTAAAAATACTCCTGTAGAAGTTGAAGTATCAACTCAAGTTTTTTACTCATGTAAAAGTATAAAAGTACTGGTTTCAAAACTACTTAAAGTATAAAATTAAAAGTAATGTAAGGGGGAAAAAGCCATTAAGGACAAAAGCCATTGAAAATGAATGCATCTTAGTATAATGCAAATATATTAAAGAACCATATATGTGTACTATTGAGCATTAACATGTGTTTCAGAGAGCAGGAGATATGATGACTAGTTGCCTATAAGTATTGTAATGGTGCAAAAAGTCAAACTTCAGAGGCATGTTATCATTTATCCTAACCTTTATTGGAATGTACATCCAAGTTTAGTTGCAGGAATCTGAGGGAACGGATGTAAGAACAAAACTGGACAAGAACATCTGAAACAACCACAACCAAATTCACTCTATCCGGATGGAGCAATTTAACTGGATAGTTTTTTTTTAAAGGCCGAAATGAAATAGAGTAACAAGGCTGTTTTTAAAATGTAAGGAGTAAAAAGTACAGATAATTGCGTGAAAATGTAAGGAGTAAAAGTAAAAAGTCGTCTGAAAAATAATGACTCCAGTGAAGTATAGATAACCAAAATTTCTACTTAAGAAAGGTAACGAAGTATTTGTACTTTGTTACTTTACACCTCTGTGAAGGACTGCAGGTGAGTGAAGTGAGAGGATGATCTCTGCAGGATGATCAGGTTCATCCCAGCAGGAACATGGAGGTTTCCAGTTATTTCAGTCGTCTGTGGTGCCTACAGGTGTTCTGCGTTTCTGCAGCCTGACATACTCTACTACGGATTAGCTGGTGTTTTATGATTCTTGAGATGACAGTGAAGTAAAAGTGACTTAGTTTTATGGTTCAAACACTGAAAGAATCTGACTCCCGTCTCTTAGAGTGTCTTTTTGAACTTCAATCAAAGAAAGAGACTGTCGTCATCCCACACGCTGGAGACAGTCTGGCGGCAGAATTGTTGTTTTGTTGTTGTTCACTAATTGCTCGCAGCACAGCATCCAGCAACAGCACCAGGTAGAGATGCAGCCCTTTTTAAACACGGATCATTAAGAAAGAACAGGACACCCCCTCTGTGATGTCATCCTCAGGTGTGTGGAGAGGCCTCTGAAGCCCCCACAAGCAGACTGGTGTCTGTAAACTAGAGGAGCCTCTTCAGGTGCAGCCACAGGAAACCAGACAAACAGCGTCCTACTCACTCAGATGATCTCCGCAGGTCCAAATGTTCCATCTCAGCCCCAGACCGACCTCATGTTGATCTGAAGGAGAGGGACCAGGACCAGGACCAGGACCAGGACCGCACGCTAAGCAACAATACACAGATGCCGTGGGCCGGGTCCGTGGGCGGGTTCGGCATTGTGTTCGGGTCAGCAGCCTCACGTCACATGATCAACACGGTCGGGTCACAGAAAACACCCCCACAGTGTCATGGGCTTAGCACGTGTGTGTGTGTGTGTGTGTGTGTGTGTGTGTGTGTGTGTGTGTGTGTGTGTGTGTGTGTGTGTGTGTGTGTGTGTGTGTGTGTGTGTGTGTGTGTGTGTGTGTGTGTGTGTGTGTGTGTGTGTGTGTGTGTGTGTGTGTGTGTGTCTAGACTGAGTGGGTAGTGGGTGCTCACCAGAGTTGGGCTCATTACTGAAAAAAAACAATAATTTCCATTGTTGTCCACAAACATACCTGTAGATTCACCTGTGAAAGGTCACCTGAGAAACCCAAACTTATAATAGAGGGAATGCGTATGACGTCACAGATGCGACTTCACAGCGGGTTACGCCCACTGAGTGGCAGAAAGACTGAGTGGCAGAAAGACTGAGTGGCAGCGTAAACTTTCAGTTTGAGCAACTCGAAAACATCTAAAATGGGAAAGAGCTGTTGTGCTCATAGATCGACTGTACTCATAGATTTAGCAAGAAATCACAGTTATCGTTTTACACACTGCCTAAAAAAATAAGCTTAAAGGAGCTTGAGGCAAGAATAAGAAATGAGACTCATTAGCGCCACGACAACTGTCGGGGTTACTGCAGCCAACAGCGAAGCCGTCACGGGAGAACAAGCATGCAGCGCCATTTGACGTCACATCCGCAGGACAGCGCGGGAAATTCGAGCCCGGAATTGCAGCACATTTTGCAGCACACAGCCTGTTCAAGGCAACGGAGAGATACGCTAGAGCAGTGATTCTTAACCATAGGGCCGCGGCCCACACTTGGGCCGCGAGCGCCACCTAGTGGGCCGCAAAAAGAATTCTGTTTTGTACGTGTGGGCCGCGAGGGCCGCGGGACTGCATAGCAAGTCCCGATCAAATGAGGAGAAGACACTCAGCTAGCTGTACGTGTAACAGTAAGAGAAATGGTGTGTATTTACAGAGTAAATCCTTCATTTTGCACAGAGTAGGTTTAGATCCGCCAGGATCAGGGATCGATTACTTGGGTCTGCGCCCAGAGCGAGCGAGCGCGGCGTGATCATTTATCCTGACGCGTCCCCGCGGCCGGGGAGGTCGGTGCCGCTCGGGCTTGCGGGCTCCGTCGTTTACTGCTGAAGGATTGTACATGTAGATGCGTGGGCTGACGTGTCTGTTGGGCTGGATTGTTGGTCGGGCTTTCTCAAAAGCATCGGAAAGACTCGGCTGCTCCGCAGCCAGAGAGCTGCGGGCTCCTGCCCGTCTCAGCTGATCAGGCTCTGATGAAACCTGACGCGCTGAGTCCTCTGACAACTGATTAATGTAATATCTTAAATAAAGTACAATCAAACTAAGTTTTGTTCCCGCTCTATTTTTAAATATGCACACTTGTATGCTTGTGTGTGTTGTTGTAAGGTGGCGCTCCGTGTGTGTTGACGGCGCCTTTCCACACGGCGCGCTGTGTGTGTGTTTTACAGAAATGACACACACAAAACTGAGGGTGGGTCTTTCCACACGGCACCCGTATGGTCGTCAAAATACGGTAATTAGCTTGGCTCTATATACAGAGATGAGAAGCGTAACAGGTGGAAAGGGAAGTTCAACCCGGAACGGACCGATTCATCCTGGTTCAGTCTTCACACTGGGACAAAACCAGTGTCTCATACGTTCAGAGACCGTGGCGTTCAAAGTGCGAAAGTGAAACGCCACTGAAACAAAACACAAAGTTTTTCATCAAACATATCCACTCAAGTCTGAACTGAAGTCACAGAAAATAAACTGACCACCTTAAAACATCCTGCACATGTTTGGGTCCACATACAGCTGTGAGGCAGCTTTCTCCACAATGAACATAATTAAAACTAAATATCGTTCCAGGCTCAATGTTTATATTCATTTATTATAAAAATGTGTTGAGACAATTAACAAAGAAAAGGGGAAATTCAAACTGCTGGTAGAGAAATAAAATAAGATAGCATTTGAAAAATAAAATAAAATGTAAGTGGCAAATATGTACTTTTTTTAATATAACAGTCAGATGCAGATGTTGATATATATATATATATACAGAGGTGGAAAAAGTACAAAAATATTGTACTTAAGTAAAAGTACAAATTTTCTGCTTGAAAATTACTTAAGTAAAAGTAAAAAGTACCCATTAAGAACATTACTTAAGTAAAAGTATAAAAGTACCTCAACTTAAATATAATAAAGTACCAAACGTACATGGTGTAAAATGCAAATGCATGTACAAAGTACAAAGTACAAAATTCAAAGTAGAAAATTATTTTCAAAAGGATTGCAAAGAAATGAAGAATCCAAGAATTTGCTTACAACTCTAAATAATGGTGATATTATTCTGACCCCTTTAGCGTTTGTTTCCATTACCCCATTTTAATTTCTCCCTTTGCTCATCACTGCTGCTGTTCCCCATTGGCCCCGCTGACATGTCCACCCCCAGCCTGTAGTATGCAGTGACAACATTAAGCAACCCCGGCTGATAACGGATGAGACTTTTGAACTTTTAAATGCCAAAACCACCTTAGAAGTGGTAGAATCAAAGAATGGTGCGCATGGACACGCGTCGGCTGCCGCTCAAGGCTGATTTATGGTTCCGCGTTACACCAACGCCGGGCCCGTACCCTACGGCGAGGCTCTGCGTCGATTTAACGCAGAACCATAATTCAGGCTTCAGTCCTCATCGGTACTCGACGCGACGGCGGTTCCTCTGGCCTTCCGGCCCGCCTCTGTGGCGCAACTCTCCCGGGAGCTGCGGCTCCTTCTCGGTATATTCACGCGCCCCCCTTCCTTCCCGTCCGCCTTATGGTTCCGCGTTAAATCGACGCACACCTTACGCCGTAGGCTACGCGCCGGTGTCACGCGGAACCATAAATCAGCCCCCGCTGTGCTGTTCTTTAATTTGTAGCGAGTAACGACGTGTCCAATTTTAAATATAGCGGATAAAAAGTACGATTTTTACCTTGAAAATGTAACGAAGTAAAAGTAAAAGTACAGAAATGAAATGAAATGAAAGTATCAATAAAAGTACAAATTCTCCAAAATCTTACTTAAGTACAATAACAAAGTACTTGTACTTTGTTACTTTACACCACTGTATATATATATATATATATATATATATATATATATATATATATATATATATATATATATATATATATATATATATATATATATATATATACTATATATATATATATTATGATGTTCTGGACCTTCGCTTGAGTAAATTTTCTCTAAATGGACCTCTTAAAGTTTTAGTTGAATACCCCTGCTATACAGTGTTAATATTTAATGGGCCCCGGGCCACTCTGTACTGAAAAAATTGGGCCCCAAGGTCAGAAAGGTTAAGAACCCCTGCGCTAGAGGGCTCATTCTTTTTGGTTTGGAACGCTTCATCTGACATTATTACTAGAAAACTTAAAACGTATACGCATTTTTTTCATAAATCCTGCCTCAATCCTGCTTCATGCTCCTTTAAGAGAGACAAATGGATCGCTGCAATTCGCAGAAACAACTAGATTCCAGGCACCGAAACGTGGATTTGTGGTTCCTGTTTTGTATCAGGTAATATTGGATTTTTGGGTAGCTAACGTTAAACGGTCAAATCATAAAGTTCGGTGTCCTCATCACTTTAATTTCTCCAACAAATCCTGCCTTGAAGTAGGACCAAGCATCAAGACTTTTGTAAGCCTTCAAGCTTTGCTTCGTGTATTTCCCCGGCGTAGAAATTAAGTATATAAATATCAGGAAACTCAATTCGTGGCCAAATATTAATGTCCGTGGACCACTGGTTCTTGGGGTAACTGTACGGGTCACTGTCAAGTCCAACTGCCTTTAATTTAAGCCGATAATCGGCTGTTATCCCGTCTTCTCCACAAGTTGCAGCTGATTTGCTGATTTGCTGATTAGCAGTTTTTGCTGATGTTTTGCCACTCAGTGCAAGTAAGGGGGCGTGGTCCAGTGGGAAAGTGATGTCAATGCAGACCCTCTATAACTAGGAAACCAGCTCTTTACATTTACAGTTTTGCTCTAAAAATGAGTCCTTCTGTCGGTAAACACTGGTCCGAGAGGACGGGCTTAACCTTCTTGTGACCAGTCAGGAAAACTCAAATATCCTATCTCAAAAAATTAGAATATTCTGGGAATCTTAATCTTAAACTGTAAGCCATAATCAGCAATATTAAAATAATAAAAGGCTTTCAATATTTCAGTTGATTTGTAATGAATCCAGAATGTATGACATTTTTGTTTTTTTAATTGCATTACAGAAAATAAAGGACTTTATCACAATATTCTAATTTTCTGAGACAGTCCTGTACATTGCTCCCTCTGGCCAGCCGGGGCACCAGATGGGGTGGGGAGGATCTGTCCGGAATAACGTGATCCTTCCACGCGCTACGTCCGGCCGGAGAAACCCCACCCTGTCTGGTGAAAAGATGCGGCCTGCTCACTCCTCAAGTAAGGAGGAGACCTGAGCTCAGTGTAGGACCTCCCGGGGTTGGTAGAGGGGAGCAATGCCCAGGACTGACTTAGGTAGGAGCACTGGGTGATAAAATGGGGAAAAAAATCAGAGATAAAAATATAAAATAAAAAAAAAAATCATTGCTACTTTAGAACAAATGTAGACGTCTTTTTTGATCTTCCAGATTTTAAATTGGCCATGTAATCCAAAGCAGACATTTGACTCTGTTTCCTTTGGATTTGGGAAATGGAAATGGTTTTACAGTTAAAGGTGTTATTAGCACTTCTTAGACATTTCTGTACATGTCATTTAGAAGTGGTCCTGGGTTCCCGTCTCTTCCTTGTCCTCCCTCCTCCAATCTTGTTGCAGTTCAGGTAAAGCCTTGTTTTCACTTTGCACACACACAGTTACACAGACATACACGCCTGCTCACTCACTCACATGCTCACCCACAGTTTTGGGGGCGGATAATTGCAGTAGTCCTGATTCAGTTTTAGAGGCAATGGTTTCTGTTTTTGCTTGTTTTTCTCTCTTTCAGATTCCAAAGGTTTGTGTGTTTTCTTGTGTTTCATATTTGCAGCAGAACATCACCTTGAACATCCTGCTCCTCACTGAACTGACTCCCCGCTGGGCTGCGGTCTCCAGGAGGCTCTGAACCCCCAACATTTGAGACCTTGTTCAGGTCATGCTCTTCTCCATCACCATGGCAGGGTGGAGGTGGAGGAGCCTGCAGGAAGGAGGAGGAGAGAGATGTGATGACATCAGCAGAGGTGGCACTGGGAGCTTCTAAAAGCATGTTTTGGTTTCATTAGGTTCTTTATTGTGATTGTGAGTTGAGCTCTCCACATCTAACCTGTTAAACATCTTTCAGCCTGCTAAGGTTCACTTTCAGGTGTGTTGTTCAGATAATTTCTATCTATATCCAGGCCGGCTGCAGCTGACGACGGCTGTCATCAGTTCAGCTACTTAGCTCAGTATCGTTTAGAAGTGAATAAAGACCAGGGGCCTCATTTATATAGCTTGTGTGCGCACAAAGATGCTTGAAAGATGCGCAAGCCACCTTCTACGCAAAGGTTGGGATTTAAAAAGAGGGGCTGCCGGGCCATTCTCGCATCGTCTTCGCACAGAGTGTCTTGATGATTTGCAATTACAGGCTGAGCCTACCGCTAGTTTTTAAACTGTAAAAAGTGGGGGGGACAAAAACATGATTTTGGAAAGTTGGGGGGACATGTCCCCCCTGTTCCCAGTGGAAATTGCGCCGTGGAAATTGCGCCGTGGCACTCACAGCGTTTAGCGCAGCAACGGCGTGCTGCCACTCATTCGCTTAATTTTATAGCCTACTATTTATATACTTTTTTACTTTTACTGTGACCACCAAATAATGTAGTTTTCCTGTCCTCCACCTCATCCACAACATCTCGATCTCAGTCTCCGTGAAATTTAGTGGCACGGTGGCTCGACACGTCTCATTCATCCTGACGTGCAGCAGAAACAGACTGCAGGAAGCCGCTGCGCATGCTCAGCAGGCTCATTCATATGCAAATACAGTCATGGGGTAGTTTGCATTGCCCATTTATGGTATGAAGTGGGCGTGTAGAGGGCGGGATATGAGGCAAATTCACCTGCGCAACCTTCCAGCTGGACTGCGATTTATAAAGCGAACATAGCCCGCAACTGTGCGTGTACTCGGTTTTAGAAATCCGGATTTTTTTTTGTGCCCGCCATTTTCGGCTTTTGAGTTTACGTGCACTTTTAGTATGAATCCTACACACTCTTTTATAAATGAGGCCCCTGGAAGGGTCCAAGGATCCACAGCTTTCATTCTCTGGAAATGTTTGTCAGGTGATGAAAGTTATTTTTGTGCAAAGTTATTTTTGTGCAGTTTTAATAAAATACTTAACCTTGGATTCAGTTACAGGGTTTGCACATTTAATTTGAGTTTCTTTTTCTCTGATCTTCAGGGCCAGTCACTAAAATCTCAGATTTGTCTCGTCTGAGCTGTAAAAATCTTTTACCATCACAGTCTGATATCTAAAATACAGTCATAAAGGTTTTTCATTGGACTCATGGCATCAGGGGACAGCGGTAAAAAGTTGTGTCTTCACCTTAACTATGGAAAGGGAAGCCGTGTCTCCTGATCAACTCTCCAAGAGGAAACATGTAAATCTTAAAAAAGTCTTGGACCTAAATTGAAGCTTTAGGAATACCAGAGTTCTTTTTCTGCTGGAGTTGTCCAGTTCTTCTTATATAATCTAAGGACTGGACAGAAACCCAGAACCCCCCCCTGATGTTGGTACTCACAGCAGCCCGACGGAGAACACCGCCAGGATAAGGGTCCATGTTCCTGCAGGGTCAGAGAGCAGCAGCGGTTCAGACCAACCAACCTGGGGAGAAGAAATGCTGCGGTCAGCAACATTCATGTATCTTTGATACAGATGAAAAGTGTCTTCTGGAACAGAGGAGTGGACCTGATAAATGTAACGACATTCGGACCTGTTCCTGCCAAACAGCCTTGTGTAGTTCTCAAACGGACAGATAAAGACTCCTCTGAGCTGGTTTCAGCTGCAACAGATCACCTTCCACCCAAAACGGAGCATTTTACTTCATATTACAGTCTGCTTCAAAGTCAGCCTGAAAGGATGTGGTCAAATAAAAGTCAGGTGAAGGAACAGGATATCTTCATGTCTTCTGTAGGACAGACCGTGAGACCAATAGGGAGCAGGCTGAAACTAAAAGCAGCCCAAAACCTGGTGCTGGAAAAAGGCTGGAAGCAGAATGAAAACAGGTGGGAAAGAGGCCAAAAACAGCCAGGAAACAGGCTGGAAGCAGACTTGAAAAAAGCTGGAAACAGGATGAAGACAGGCTTGAAAAAAGGGATAAAAACAGGATTCCGGGTTGGAAACAGGTAGTAATTAGGCTACTACTACTACTGTCATTAAGACGCTTTTATCCAAAGCAACTTACATCTGAGACACACACACACCATGGAGCAATTAGGGTTATGGCCTTGCTCAGGGGCCCTAGGTGGTTCATCTTGGTTGCCATTCCGGGACAACCAGACCCAAGCCCAGGCTAAAAACAACCAGGAAGTACAAATACTTCGTTACCTTACTTAAGTAGAAATTTTTCTATACTTCACTGGATTTTTCAGACGACTTTTTACTTTTACTTACATTTTCACGCAATTATCTGTACTTTTTACTCCTTACATTTTAAAAACAGTCTCGTTACTCTATCTCATTTCGGCCTTTAAAAAAAAAACCATCCAGTTAAATTGCTCCATCCTGATAGAGTGAATTTGGTTGTGGTTGTTTCAGATGTTCTTGTCCAGTTTTGTTCTTACATCCGTTCCCTCAGATTCCTGCAACTAAACTTGGATGTACATTCCAATAAAGGTTAGGATAAATGATAACATGCCTCTGAAGTTTGACTTTTTGCACCATTACCATACTTAAAGGCAACTAGTCATCATATCTTCTGCTCTCTGAAACACATGTTAATGCTCAATAGTACACATATATGGTTCTTTAATATATTTGCATTATACTAAGATCATTCATTTTTAATGTCTTTTGTCCTTAATGGCTTTTTTCCCCCTTACATTACTTTTACTTTTATACTTTAAGTAGTTTTGAAACCAGTACTTTTATACTTTTACTTGAGTAAAAAACTTGAGTTGATACTTCAACTTGTACAGGAGTATTTTTAAACTCTAGTATCTATACTTCTACCTGAGTAATGAAGGTGAATACTTTTGACACCTCTGCTTCTAACACTGACTCCACGCATCTGGGTCTTGTGGATATTGTTTATAGGATCACAGTTTGTTTTCTTTGTGTGTGAGTCTGTATTTGTTTTAGTGTATATCGTTTTTCTGCTTCGCTGCACTTTACAATACACTGTAATGGAACAGCTGCTAATCTGTTTTTCACTGCTCCTGCAACAGAGACAGTAAACTTCTCCTCTATGCAACACGGCACCTCCAACATCCTGCAAAGGTGTTTAACCAGAACCAGCTCGTCCTGGACGGATGAGGCGTCTGAGTAGGAACGCTTGTGAAGTCCAGACAGGACATTCTAAAGACTCCAGCCTGACATCTGAGTGAGTGTGTGTGAGTGTGTGTTCATACCTGTTGAAGGTGCTGAGTTACCGTCGTCCAGCAGAAACAGAATCACGCTCTCTGCAGCTGCTTTTATAACACCTGAGTGTTTAATGAACGCGTCAGGACAACAGTAATTATATTCATTCCCACACTCTGACCCAAATGTGTGTTTACATGTTTATATGTTTACATAGATTATCTGTGTTAACCGTGTGTGTGTGTGTGTGTGTGTGTGTGTGTGTGTGTGTGTGTGTGTGTGTGTGTGTGTGTGTGTTTTCACTGTTTGTGTACACACACAGACTTTACTACTGTATGTACCAAGTTGGAGAATGGGAGCATAGATGTTCAGCCCCTTTTTTCTCATGGGCTCGTGACCCAGCTGGTGGTCTCTCTTCACCTCCCCATCCTCAGCCCGGGTTATTGTAATCATTAGTTCTTGCAGCCAAAGTTCACATTTCAGTAGAAAACATTTCTTAAAACTGGCTCCTCCTGGATGGATGGATGGATGGATGGATGGATGGATGGATGGATGGATGGATGGATGGATGGATGGATGGATGGATGGATGGATAAATGCATGGATGGATGGATGGATGGATGGATGGATGGATGGATGGATGGATGGATGGATGGATGGATGGATGGATGGATGGATGGATGGATGGATGGATGGATGGATGGATGGATGGATGGATGGATGAATAAATGATGCTCATATATTTGTATTTTGGTCTATAATTAAGAGGCAGCTCCTCTTATGAGCATTAAGGGCATAAACGTGAACACAAACAAAACCTCTAACTGTTGGCATGACTTTTATATGAACTCTGTAACCGACATCAGCTGCTGCACACATCTGTGCCTGAGAGCTAATCTCGTGTTTACTGAGACCACTCTGCTTTTATTTAACATGTCCAGTAAACACAACAGGAAGTTTCCCTGTGTAACATCTCCGTGGGAACCTGCAGTCACAAACATACACAAGGTTCGTGCTCTGGAAGAGTCTGCAACACGCCTTCGGCTGCAGGTTCAGTCTGGGAGGATTCAGGTTCTGGGAGGATTTCAGTCTGATGGACACAGCAGAGACGAAGGGAGAACTCGTCACCAACAGGACCCAAAGATCTAGGCCCTGTCCCAATACTCCCCCTACCCCTAGTTTTCATCCCTACCCCTA
This sequence comes from Cololabis saira, assembly GCF_033807715.1. NCBI lineage: Eukaryota > Metazoa > Chordata > Actinopteri > Beloniformes > Belonidae > Cololabis > Cololabis saira. The sequence goes on along the minus strand of NC_084596.1, from coordinate 34,659,596 downwards.
AATTTTGCGCGTTCCCGTGAGGGTAGTGGTGTCCCAATTCCTCTTTCCACCTAGGGGTAGTGAAGAAAACGAGTGTAGTGGCTATGAATCTGTCCCTACAGATCGAGTGTTTTCAGATGCACCCTAGCTGATCTAGGGACAGAAACATTTCTCAGAATGCTTTTCGTCGTCATTTGCAGACTGAATCAAAAAAAAAAACATGGCGGACATTTCTTATTTTTTTGTGAATAAAATCAATATTTTGAGTTAGTTTCTGCATAAAAATGCGTTTTGATTACATTTCTAGCGAGAAATATATATTTTACTTTCATAATATTCACTCAGTGAATGTACATAATCACTCGTTTGCCCGTTGTTGCGAAGTCTTTTTCAAACCTCGCCAGAATAAAGGCTGATTTATGGTCCCGCGTTACACCAACGCAGAGCCTACGCCGTAGGTTACACGCCGTACGCCGCACGCCGTACGCCGTACCCTACGCCGTAGGCTCTGCGTCGATTGAACGCGGACCCATAAATCAGCTCCGGAGCCGGCAGGCAGAAATCCCCAAATTTTCGGAGCAAATTTCTTAACAGGCGTAGCTACAACTGTTAGATTTCATCTATTACACCAACATTTATCTTCCTAAATGATTTATTTCAGCCAGAGGTAATTCTCAACAGAGCTGCAGGTTTCTCCCTCAAGACGACGGTGCAGGTTGACCTGGCGATCCCGTCTGTACTCCGGCTGCTGCTGCGCCCCGGTCTCATCATCGCCGAAAACATCGGATCAAATTTCTTAACAGGCGTTATTTGGATAAACTGAGCCCAGGTTGGGGATCTTAACGGTTACTTTTACGCCTGAAAAAATATTAAAACTTAATAAAGTGGCATATTAACAGCGCTACAGCTGAAATTAAAACAGCTTTTGGCTCTCAGCTTCCTGGTGGTGGCGGTCTGAAGGAGATCATGGTTTTGGATGGCTGCTAGGGAAGTCGTTGCAAGACTCGGGTGCTGCAGTGAAACGTGGGGGTTTTGGTCACAACGCGAGTTGAATTCTAGACCATTTGAAGGCCATGGAGGGATTTTTTAAATGAGACTGATAAGGAGAGTTACAATAATCAATACGGGAGGTGGAGAAGATAAATGTTGCGTAGATGGAAACAGGCAGACCGGTGATATTGATGAGAGGGTGAAATGATGAGCTATCGGAGATAACACTCTTAACCTCAGGGAGGAGGAAACTAGGGAGCATCAGGAGCATCTCTGAGAGGGAAACACCTTCAACTTTAGTTAATGTAGATTTGTTGGTTTTTTGTTTTTCTTTCTTTCTTGTCAGTTTAGTTTTAGGAAGTTTGACGGGAACCAGGCTTTTAATTAAGTTAGGTGGTGAGGGAAGAGGACGGGAGTTGGGTCTGCTAGAAGGGTGGAGCGAAGTCATCAGCATATTGAATTTGTGGAAAATATTAGTTCTGCTGTTGTAGCTTACTGCTGGCAGACCTCCCATGATGCACTGGGGTTTCTTTACTCTTCATGTCTGTAAACGTGTTATTGTCATTAACTTGGCGGTTCTGTTATTTGTCTCGTAGGCAGAAACCTCACGGTGTTCTCTGGTCTCTCTCTCATCATCTCAGACCTTCTCCAGGACCGATATTAGTCCCAACCCGTTAACGGAGTTCTTCTTCTCCGCCGTCACCTCGTGCTGCTCAGGACGGATTACAACAAACTCAACTTGACTGGAT
>NC_084596.1:33462878-33675378 GCF_033807715.1 Cololabis saira | reverse complement strand
GTGACGTCACCATAGGCGCAGATTCAGAATGGCTCAAAAAAAGGTCACGTGACACTGGGGGACTCTGTAAGGTGGGGGTCAGAGACCCTGCAGAATTTCATGGTATTTTGTCTCCCCTGTGCTGGCAGGGTGAGGGGAGACCACTTTATTTATGTTAAAACAAGAAAAAACGTGTTTTTCATAATAGGTCCCCTTTAAGGAGCACGGGCGGGTGCTGCGGTGAATAAAGGCTGATTTATGGTTCCGCGTAAAATCGACGGCGTAGCCTACGGCGTAGGTTACGCGGCGCACGCAACGTTCGGTGCGTCGCCGCGTGACCTACGCCGTAGGGTCTGCGTTGGTGTAACGCGGAACCATAAATCAGCCTTTTAAAAAGCGAGTTTCAGCTGTCAATCAAAAGAACGCGTGGGCCCTAACGGGTTCGTAATTATAATGCTGTGGCTCGTCATATTGGTGTGAATACACATTCACAACCTCTTCAGTGTCACAACTAACATTAAGATCCATTATTTTTCCTATTGTTGAAATTCACCGCACTCCCTGCCGCGACGTCACTTCCGGTTCAGCTTTTTCAGATGCAGAAGTAAAATACTCTCACAAAAACAACTCTGTAGGTCACTGTAGTATATATTTATGCGTATTTCAATGAAAATTCAGTTCCTACATTATTTTCCTACACATTGATTCACAGGGGTCTCCAACCTGCAATCTGCTCTTTAATTGCAGTATCCAGGGGCCACTAATAAGTCTCACTGACGAACAAAAAGTACTAAAAGAACTGCAATCTAACTCAGAAGTGTTTTAGATGTTTATAGTTGCAAATCACTGTGTATGTGTTTCCACTCTGTAACCACAGTAGCGCTTCTTCAACACACCATTCCAAACGTTGATGTATGACGCCGCTGTCCTTCAGTTTTGTCAGCATCTTTTCATCTAGACTGCACCATTCCTTTGGATTTGGAGAAAGAGAGTAAAAAGAATCAGTTTGTCATTATAACATGCCACAGTCATGTCTTCGGATGGAAAAAGTCACACTGAATCTGTTGTAACGTGTAGTAATGTGGGAGAATCCTCACCTGGATCACTGCAGTACAGTCTCCTTCATGAGTGGTCTCTGCTTGGAGTCTGTGTGGGAACCATGCTAAACCCCTTACTGCCCAATAATATTTACAATTATAGGTATTTTAAATATAAATATTTGTGTTTTTTCTGTTGAGCAGGCGCTATCTCTGCTGCATCCAGGCTAAGAGCAGTTTGAGGTGAATCTGCAAAAGTTGTCCACGAGAGCTTCTAACATACATCTGCAGGGCTGTTACAATGAGGATAAAAGTATAACGGGTGTAAATGGCTTTTATCCGTGTTTCCATATTTCTTTTGGAAGTGAACAGATAAAGATCCAGTTTTCAGTTTTCCCACGATGTTTATGATGCCTGTTTTCCTTCTTTACTCATGCTCCCTGGGCTTTTTTCTGGTCTCTGATAGTGGTTTCTATGGTGTTTGGCTGTGTGCTGCATTTTCTATACAGCTGCTCCAGCCTCCATTACCAGCCTCCGTCCAACTGTTAACTCCTTAATGGTTGACAGACTGAGCAGTCCTTCTTTTGTCACTACCATTTTCCTTTTAACCCTTTCACAAACAAGACTGCTTCCCTGTCGTGTCCTGCCTCCTTCTTTGATAATGAATTTACCATCACGTGTCTCTCCTCAAACTAAAAAAAGAAAAAGAAAAAAAGAGGCTCTTTAAATAGAATCAATTTAATCTAAAAGGCCTGAGGATTATTAGACTCCTAAAAAAGAAACAAAAGCGAAAGAAAGTGATGACGGTGAAAAATGGCTGTACATTATTAGCGCGTGAGTACAGAACGGCACCTGGCCTGGTTGTGGTTCACCTATTTGAAAACAAGATTATGAGCAAAGTAGTTAAATATACTGTATAATTCATTCCCTTTTTTAACAAATTGGTCTCATTTCAAAGAGGACAATAGAAGGCCTGACTTCAAAATTAGGAATATCACAAAAATGTTATTCAGTGGCATTTATAATTGATATACTCCCCATCGAGACATGTGTGAGGATTCACCTAGGCCTTGAGAAATCTTGTGGTTGTGTCAGCCGTTCTCGTTCTCGCTCCTCTTGCTTCTCCTGTTGGCTCGTGACCTCCTCCCATCATAAATCTCAGGTCAGATGTTTCCAGGCAACTCTCCAGTCAATCTTTACTGAGTTTGTTGCGCTATCGATCGGTGTGTGCTATAGGTTGTCCCGGCTTCTCTTTCTGCTATTGATGTTTTGGCCTCAGGGAGAGAAAAAAAGTGTCCCAGCCAAAATTTACAGCGTGCTTGTTCTCAAATGACATACAATCAATGTCCAATGAAAATAGAAACTGTCAGGTAGAGGCATTTGTGTTTTTTGAAGCTGTTCTTGGATCTCAGGAGGGAATGTGGTTTGATTAGCGGTAAAGATCGTTGCTTTTTAGTGTGGATTAAGAGAGATAATGCCTGTGAGGAATCTGGTGCTGATTGGCTATAAAACAGCCAATGAGGGGAAGAGTCACCTTAAAGAAGTGCTTTCAGTCAGCCTGAAAATGTTTCAAGCTTTTCTCATCCGCTGCTTAGTGAACATGAACGTGGGTTTGTTCTGTCCATATCACATGTGTAAAATGGTTAATGATTAAAGGACAGTGATCTGGAAAATCACTTCAGCAGTTATTCAAGGAAATGTTGCGTGAAGTCACACTGTTAATGTCTGTTATATATAATAACTGTTATATTCACTATCAGGCGTTTCTTTACAACCTATTGCCGAGGGGTTAACGTCTTATATGCATATAAGACGTTGAATATAAGGCGTTGAATATTCCATTTATGGGCCCGATTTACTAAGATCCTAAATAAAGAGTACTAAATTGCGTGTGCACTGAAAAAGTTTGTGCGTGCTGTTGTTGTGTGTTTTGCGGGTGATCAACTAAGATTGCGTGCGCAATTGATAACAGGTGCAAACAGCAGTATTTAAATGAGGTGTTGCGCGTCTTACGGTTTGCGGCGCAAACTTTGCGCCATGGAGAGTGGATGTAAAGCAGGATATAGTCGCAAGCGCAAAATGAAATTTGACGAGTTGGAGTTAGAGATATTAGTGGAAGAGGCAAATTGTTGTGCCGTATTCAGCACCCCTGCCGTGAAACCCCCCCCCCTTCGTATATTCAATGATAAGTAGACCAAGAAAAAAAACAACACACTGACACTTCAATATATTTATATATACACACTCACACAAACACATACTTAGGAGTTTATATTATATATATTTACAAATATTATGGAAGACAACACAGTAAGCAGGCTATTAATTAATGACATCAATAACCATTTACCCGATTTTTGTTATCTGTGACTGTGATTGTGGGAAAGTATGACTATTGTGGAATCCATGAGCGCATTTAAACATGAATCATTAACACAAAACTGGACGCTAAACAGAACATGACACGGAATGAGAATATCATTTTTGTCAGAGGAGGGGGTGCTTTTCACGGCAGGGGTGCTGAATACTGCACAACACCGGGGTATGACAACTGCAGAACAAGTATAGGCGCACAATAAGAAACACTTTTTTCTCCATGAAAACACGTGATTTATTTATTATCACAAATAAAAAAATGAATGTGCCTCCTGTGGCAACCTTTTGCTGAATAATACTCGATTTAACATTCAAATAAAATATTTCTCCTTTTGCATGTGGAGATTAGCACCTTCCTTTCGAACGTATTAAATACAGACGCAATCACAATCCACGCAAAAACTTTCAGGCTTGGTAAATCTCATTGCGCGTGGTAAATTGACCAATTTGCATCTTCCCCTCTCAGTATTTAGCGATTTCTGGCGGGTACGCCCCATATTGATTATTCATCAGGGCAAAAGTACTAAATGAATTGCGTGTGCTATTTTGCGCATTTGAGAGGCGCAGTCCTCTTTGCACGCTGTTAGTAGATCAGCTGGCACTTTGGTTTACGGGTGCTGTCAAGTTTGAACACGTTTTTACACACGCAAACCTTTAGTAAATCAGGCCCTATGAGTAGGGGTGGGTAGTGCCAAGGACCTCACGATAAGATACACATCACGATACTTGAGTCACGATACGATATTGCGATTTTGTGATATATTGCAAAATTTGGTTAGTGTCACTGAAAACTGTGAAAGGCATTATACTTCTTAAAATGCGAATTGCACGTACATCAGATTATAGTGATAATTCATAGGACAAACTGAGTCAAAACAGTTAAGTTAATATTAACAATATTATTGAAGCCCATGTATAAAATAAAGTTGAACTGGATTTACAACACATCTGAAACATGATTTATTATTTGGAAAAAAAAAATATATTGAAATTTTTAATATCAATATCGAATCGGCTGGCAAAGTATCACAATATATTGCCATATCGATATTTTTGCCCACCCCTATTTATGAGTATAATTGAAAAAATAAAAATTACTTTATAGCTGTAAAGAAGTTTTTCATTATTTATCTGAAGCAGATCCAGTTCAAAATTCAATGCCTAAAAAATATGAAAATAGAGAAACATTGAAGTTTATGGTTAAGCGAGGGATAGAGAGCACCGTCGACCAGTCCAACCTCTAACAGGTAGCTCTACCAGAAGATGTTGGTAATCTCCAGAGACCATCGCTCTTGAAGTTGCTGGTTTGAGAAGGTGACAGAGGTCTGAAGGATCAAGGGTAGTTCAGGTTGTCTGAAAGAGGCTACACATGTGATGTTTCCCAGAGCAAAGGAAATGCAGAGGCTTTAACATTAACAGCAGTTCAGAGATAGGGTGCAAGGGTGGGGAAACCCTGGGCAGGACCTGTGGCATTCCACTTTGTGTGGGATTACTCAGCAGTTTGTGTGGCCATGAATGTTAAGGTCAATTTATTGGTTCTACAGTTCTTGTGAAAAACGTCTCAGAACCGAGTCCAGACAGAATCCTTGGGATGTGCTGAACAAGACTTTATGATTCTCTCATCAGCACAAGGTGTAAAATTAATGAAACCCTGGATGGAAGGAAATATTGTGAAATGTTATAAGTTTTTAAATTAAATATATGGAAGTGAATTAACTTGAACATCCTTTCTTTTTTATGAGGTCTCATTAACAACATTTATAAAGTGTAAAACAATACTCTCCTTGTGTTTCCAACCAGCTTCCCACTTACCAATCATGGATTCATTATTTTTACATTATTTGTCCCTGTGATTTGCTTCAACTTGGAAACATTTTTCAAAGTGTGTTTAAATAATTATTATTTTTTGGCTAATACAGTATTGATTACCAATCACAGGGTCTTTTTTAAACGTTATTTATCTGTCATCATGACTCACTAACTTGCAGTTTTTTTAAAATTGTTGTATCTTAAATAATATATTGTATTTTGATTAGCAAACGTGGACATCATATTCCTCTCATAACCCACAGCAGAATGTTTTTGCGTATTTGCAACAGCTGGGACCTGAAAGCAAGCCAAAGGTACCTTTTTTGTGACAAAATATAATATATATAACATATAATAACACTGTCTTTTCCTTAAAAAACAACCCTGCTATCAACAGCAAACCATCAAGCATCTTCACTAATAGGTCTATATGTTCAGGTCCATCATGTTTGATGGGTAATAATAACAGCAAAAATCAGTGCTGAATGTCAGATATGAAATATATTTGACATCCACATTAAAATGTATCAGAAAACTCTTAAACAGCATATTATACCAACTCCATGGAATATATCCACTGCTCAGTTTATCACACAAAGAATGAAACACATTTTTCAAACTAATATTGAACCATACATCTCATTCATGTGTTACAGTTCTATTTGAAAGGTATTTTTTAATTAATGTAAGGTCTTATCATAACTTACTGTGTAGCTCAGTGTCATAGCCTGATGCTGTATATCTGATGGATTTCTGGAGCCATAGTACTTTCAAAATATATCATATTCCCTCTCATCCCTCAGTGGTTGACCGTCTGGTGTCTTGGCTCATGCTGTGGTCCTGGATAGTCTTTGTGGTTGCAGGGAGTTTATTGTGTGCCAGTTGGATTTGTTTGGGCCAGTTTGTAGTATAAAACGAATAAATTAAGCAAATTAAAACAAACCCTTTGAAGAAATTAAGTTTTTGTCACATTTTTGTGCTCTGAGTTGGTCTTGGTTGTCCACATGTCAATTTGTCCTTGAGCTGAAAATATATGCAAACATTCACATGATCTCTGATCAAAGCGTTTGCCAAATCAGAGTTATGGAATCAGGGTAATTGAATGGATAAAAGTTTAATAATACACTTTTTAAACGATTGAATGCAGGCAAGTTTTCACATGCCTCCTTTCTGGCTTCACACACGATCCCTGTGTTTTTGTTGTCTGGTTTATGACGGGCATTTCTGCGTTTTCCGTGCAGCTGCTCTGGATAATTGAGCTGCATTGTCAGTACAATGTTACGTGATGGAAATGGGATTTTTGGCATCACATGTTACTCAGACATTTTAGTTTGTGTTGGAGTGTCAAAGACTGGTTAGTGTAAGCCCAAAGTTCTGATCAGTAAAGCAGTCATGCGTGGTGACCATGAAAGCAATGCTGTTGATTAGTTCATATAGAAATTACACTTTCAAGATCTGACTTACAAAACATTGAATGATCCTCTTGTCCAATATTTATGTTCACTCCTAAAGCTCACGGAGTTTTAGTGGTGGATTTAGTGGTTTATTTATCAACAACAACACTGTAGCCTATTTACTAAAGAAAATGATCGCTAAGGGGTCACAAGCAAGTGTTCTGTTTGCGCTGGTCCTTGGCTGGATAGATGGAGAGGGTTGTGTTAGGAAGGACATCCAATGTAAAACATATGCCAAATCACTGTCCAGGATTCAAAACCGATTCCTGTACCGGATTGGTGCTGCTGTTCATCGAAGAAACAAAAGACGGAAAAGGTGAGGTGTGGATATGATGAAGGAGCATATGGATTTGGCTGATGTGACAGATGAAGAGGAAGGAGACAGGCTAAGAGGGAAACGGGTGATACCTTGTGGCGACCCCTAAAGGGAAAACTGAAAGACGAGGAAGGCTAAACAACATCATACTGTATGTACCATCACCCATTTAACCTGAGTCAGGAAGGGAACCTGTACTTGATTCATTATTATTTGACTGACAAATTAAGACCAATCTGAAGAAGTTTGCATGAAACTGTCAAGACTACTAACATAAATGCACTGCAAGGACTTTTGTCATTAAGCTGCCGTTGTTTTAAATGCAGCTTGTTGTGAAAACTAGGCATTAATTAAGTGTTTATCACTATTCATGATGTAATTTGGCATCTCATGTGGTGTTCGATGGCGAGTCAATAACAGAGCTGTCTTTGTTATAAAAACTTCACCCCAACCTCTCCTAAACTTGGCCACATTATCAAACTCAAAGAAATAGACTGAGCAGAAAGACGAATCCAGTGATACTTATATTATGGGAAAGCAAAAAAACAAGAAAAAAAAGCACATAATTAGGATATAATTTATAACACAAGTATATAAGGAGGAAAGTAAAGAACGTGGAATGAGGAAAGGCTCCCAGGGCATGACTAGAGGTCCTCCAGAAATCTAGACCCAACCTACTTTTGGTACCTCTTGGAATGAATTAGCCTGCAGTCTATAACAACATGCTCTGATGGGATATTACAGAGCAACGACGTCTTTAAGTTACAGTGGTGTGAAAAGAAATGTATCAGATTTGAGTAGATCTAAGTACTAGGCAAATGCAATCTCAAATGAACAGCTACACATATCTTTTGTTCACTGTGTCATTGTCATTGTTGTTGTTGTTGTTTTTTAAACAACAAAGAAGCCAATAAGGAAAAAAAAAAATAGAAATATGGGGGCACTACTAAGTACCTCGTTTAAAAGGTTGCTGCCAGGTGCTGATAATCATCAGTCCTATATGAATTGACCATAAACAGGTGTGCAAATGTCTATAACAGCAGATGTTTTGTGAGATTGCAGGTCTGGAGCTTTCAGATGTGTATAAACACAACGCCAAGAGGGAAAGACCTCAATAATAGTCTTGGAGAGGCAAATGTTTCTCTAAAGGTGTATAAACCATTTCCAAACAGTTTGGAGTTCATACCCCGCAGTGAAAAAGATTATTTAGACGTGCAAGGCATTCGAAACAGTTGCCAGTCTTCCCAGGAGCTGACAAGCCAACAAATTCACCCTAATCTCAGAGCATGCATAGCGCTGACAGATGACACATGAAAGTAAATGAGCGACAGGCCTCACCCAGCGTATCAAATGGTAAAGTGCATGGCAGCACAATTAGAAGGAAACTAAACAAGCATATAGATTTTTTGGGAATGGTTGCCAGGAAAAGGATTTCCTCTACTGTGTAAAAGATTTGCAAGACTGCATGGGAGTAAACCAGAAGACCTCAGGGACAATGTCCTATCGACAATTGAGACCACAGTGGAGTTGTTGGCATTACTTTGGCCAAAACCTACCTACCTCAGAATGGCTGGAAAGTTAAAAGAGGACGGTTTTGGAATGGCTGAAGCAAATTCCTGCATGTCGATGTGCAAACCGGATATATTAGTACAGGATATCATTTTTTATGACTTAGGTTATTGTTACTAAAGGTGGATCTAAAAGCCACTGAATCTGGAGATGGCCTGGTAATGCTCACATGTTGTTTTTCTTTTTCGCTTTATTTTTTTTAATAATGAAATAATGTAAAAATATAAGATTATATTAAAAAAATATAAATAATGGAAAAGTAAAAAAATATTTTTAATAAATCTAATTTTAATTTGATTCATTTGATTTAATTACTTTAATTTAAATTTTAATAAATACATGTAAATAATGATAATAAAAATAAAACGACTCAGTTTTTAATAAAAGAGTAGCAGCTTTTGCACAGGACTTATGATGGAGCTTGAAATTTAAGGTCTTTACATGTAAGAAGAATTTTAAATTCTGGAAGCCAAAGAAGAGAAGCTAATCTTAGTGAAATATCATCTCAGCCAGGAGGTGGGAGATCAATAGCGGATTGGTGCGCATTGATGCAGACTCTGTATCGGTCTGTCGCGGTAAAGAAGGAGCTGAGCCGAAAGGCAAAGCTCTCGGTTTACCAGCCGGTCTATGTCTATGTCTGTGTCCCTACCCTCACTTACTGTATGATCACAAGCAGCGGGTACTGACTGAAACAATAAAATCGCGGATACAAGCGGTGGAAATGAGTTTCCTCTGCAGGGTGTCGGGGCTCTCCCTTAGCGATAGGGTGAGAAGTTTGCTCATCAGGGAGGAGCTCAGAGTAGAGAGAGCCAGAAGAGGTGGCTTCTCTGGTGTTTTCCAGGCATGTCCCACTGGGAGGAGACCCCAGGGAATGTGCCTCTCGGCTGGCCGTTGGGACCTACCGATGAGCTGGACAAAGTTGCCAGAAAGAGTCCGGGCTACCCTGCTTAGACCACTGACCTGACTTCAAATAATCACAGGAAAATGGATGGATGGATGGATGATCTCAGCTATCTCTCCATTTTGATCTAAGCTTACTGAAGGACTTTATTTTAGAAAATGTGTGGTTTGCACCTTTTCAAACCTTAGCCATGTTCTCTGAATAAAGAGAAGACTTTCTACTGGTACACACGTCCAAGCAAGCTGTACTTTCACCAACCTTTTCACAAAATATAACTATTCTGTTCTTCAAATTAAGCATTCATCATGGTAACTGAGCCCTGGAAAGTCAGATATATAGCTCGTTCAACTCTTTGTAGTTTTTCTGAGCACAAGCTAAAACTGGGGGTGGTCCTATTGTCCATTATTTGAAACATTGACAGTGGACTTAAGTGTCTTCCACTTACAGTACAGCAGTGTTGTGCAAGTTCATACTTCTCATGAACTAGTTCAAAGTTCAGTTCATATAGTTTAAAAATGAACAGTTCACGTTCATAGTTCACCATTTTCATTTTGAACTAGTTCAAATTCAGTTCATTTCAATATTTTTAGGTGAGAAGTAGGCTACGAATGAAACGCCCCCCGGCCACCATCCTAAAAGTGTTCACCGTATACCAGTGGTCTTCAGCCCTGGTCCTCAGGACCCCCTGTCCTGCATGTTTTAGATATTTCCCCTCAGAACCCTGATATAAATGACTGTCATTAACAGACTTGTGCAGACCTGGATGACAAGCTGATGACGGCCATTAATTAGAATCAGGTGTGATGATGCGAGAAAACAGCTAAAATATGCAGGACAGGGTTGGAGACCCCTGCTGAATACAATCATGTATTGTCCTAGTGGCGTTTCAACTTTATTCAGAGGCTGTAAATCTCCAACATTGTAGTGCATTATCAATTTGTCTACCTGTTACTGGGAAATCAGACCTCTTGGTCTTTCTGGGAACTTTTTTGATTGTTAAGGACTCGCAGATATTTCCTCACACTGGACTGATGCTTTAACTCCACATGACGTTTCAAATGTGAAGTTGACGAGGCAGACGTTCAGACTTGTTTTCTCAGCGCAGGTGGACATAATTTGCACAGAAAAGGTTAGATTTCTACCGTCGGACTCTTTGGGAGACGATGTGTAATATTCCCGCAGATAATGATAAGCGGATCATCATCTGATGGCTCGCTGATGGCTCGCCGTATGGTTCGCGGCGACGCGAACCATACGGTCCGCGCGCCGCGTACCCTACGCCGTAGGTTCCGCGTTGGTGTAACGCGGAACCATAAATCAGACTACATTCGTAAAGACTGCACCGGGCTCGTCAAGCATTTTAAATGTGCGCGCCACCCGCTGGTGAAATAAGAAGGATTATTCCGTGATAATTGGACCTAAACAGTGAAGCTGCAATTCACAAAGTTCACGTTCAAGTTCTTTATGTGCAAATATGTTGCGTTCAGTTCAAAGTTCTCACAGAAATGAATGTGTTCAATGAACGCATTCATTTGAACGCGTTCATTTGAACGCGTTCATGCACAACACTGCAGTACAGTATGTGTGACTTTTCTCATTTCAGAATATTGAACTCCAAATTGTTTTGAAGTGGCTGTACAACCCTTCCCAGACTGATGCACAGCAACAGTTGCTTTTCTAAGATCATCAGTGGTATCTTGCCTGCTTGGCATTGTGTTATCACACACCTGTCACTTTCCCAGAGGGAACCTCCCAAAAGGATTAATACAGTCGTCTGAATCTGAATCTGAAAACCTGAATACTCCCATGGAAACATTAAGGGTCCTACATTTTGTCTTAGATTTTGATAAATATTACTTCTCTTAAAAGTATTATTTTTTAAGTAAAGTTATTTGTAAGACCTCATCAGACGTCAGAAGTCTTTTACTATCACATTACTTGTGCTTGTTCTGTGTATAAGATTAAGATGTTTGGAAAGTCTTGTCTCTGTAAATAGCAAAAATACTGCCCTAAAGCAACGTCACGGCAGGGGAGTGCATGTTCTTACACGTGCACAGGGGCAGCCAGTTGAATCCCTACAGATTTTTCTGGGATGACTTTTGACAATTTTAAAACGCAGGTCCCCTGCAAGCCTGTCCAGCTCGATTTGAGTTAGATTAACTGTTGAAATGGTTAAAAAATTATGATGCGATGGTTGTTGGGCGTGTTGCCACACTGCTAGGGGGTCACATTCTCCTGTAGCTGACTTTTTGTTAGCAATGTAATATTAACCTAAGAATAGTGTGTGAAGTGATGCGTGGTGGTTACATTTCAACATGGTTGTCGTCTCGTAAAAAGGTTTGCACACTCCGTTGGATGAAAGGCTTAAATTACAAGTCACTGGCTTCTTTTTACTGCGTGAGAGGAGAGTGCGTGTCTGAGATGAGAGGAAATGTGATGTTACCAAACATATCACGATCATCTGCCTTGTAGTAAGTGTTAAGATTTCATCAAATGGCTTAAATGTGTTTGTGAAGATTTTCCAATTCAACTGCTTACTGTCAACGCAGGAGCTCTTCCTGTTTTGTGTTTTTAAGTCTTAGCTGCTTTAGACCTTTTTTTTGCCGAGTTTTCCTTTCTAAGAAAACAATCAACAGGAACAAAGAACTCAAAACTGACATGTTAAGCTGGTTTAAATGCAGCGTCATCAAAGAGCTTACATCAGGTGGGCAGAGGGGGCATCTTGTTTGGTTGGTCAGAGCCGAGGAATGTTCAATAATCTAAGGGGATCACATCCTTCGCAAAGAACAGAAAAAAACGTTTTGCATGTAGTCCACTAGTCCCGAAAGCACGGAGAGTCTCTCGGATACTGTGTAATGAGACTTCTGTCTCTTGTAACGAGACGGATGATGTAATATGAAAGGATTAGCATGTTTGCTGTTGTCTAAACACTTGGCTTCTTAGTGAAATACGTACCCCACTGTACGGTGAGCATCTGTACAGTCACTGCGGCTTTATAACAGCTGAGGAGGAAAATGTCAAATGAATGTCCATGTATATAAACGAATAATGCTGCCTAAACATTCCTGGTAATTAGACTTAAGTGCAGGGCTTGAGCAAATAAAATGAGTTACTGTCCACCATGGCAGAATTAAGGAGCCAATCTGATACATGCATAATACTTCAAGGGTCAATTTGTTAACCATTTTATCACGATCACTCTCTCCTTTTATCGCCCTGATCTACAAATCAGTTTTCCAACAACCCCCTCCTTTAATTTGCTGGAAATTAAAATGGTTCCTAATCAAGCAGTGTGTGTCCCAGAGGAAAAGTAACCCTCCATCAGTTCTAACCCCAATCTCCCCAGGACCTAATTTATAAGACACACACTCACGCATGCACACATGGAATAACCTTGTTGGGTCCTAATTATAATAGCACTGTGTCTCTGTTGAACACCATGTTATTTGTCCTAACAAAACTCCCTCCCACAGGCATGTACCTGTGTCCTTTATCTCCACGGAGGTTTACCCTTGTTTTTGGGAACTTTTTCTTTGATGTCCTAATGAAGTGCAAACGACAGGGGGAGAGTGAGGGCAGCTGGGAAACCAGAATATTACTTTCTCTTCATCTGTCTCTGTTATCAAAAGTGACTCTGACAGGGTATTAAATTGTGTGTTTTCCCTTGGAGACTATAACACACGTCTACATTAGCTGTTGTCATGCCATAAAGCTACACTTATCCTGCGTTATTTACTAGCAAAGATGGGTTTAGATTGATTTAGTTTTAACGCCGGTAGAAGTTACACCATGCTCTCCCCTCAAAAGTGTGCAGCATTTATTAGCATAATAAACAACTTTAAATACAGCCTCATCACGTCAGAGGATTCAGGCAGAGTAAATACAATCTAAACAGTATTTCCTGCCCTGGTCCATACTTTATGCCCAGTTCTTTGCCGAGGTAAAAGTTATTCCATCCTCGTGGAGAGTGTGGCGAGTTAAATGCGCTGATGTCACAGTTTACGGTGTTTTATGTAAGCATTTATGTGCAGCAAATGACTGGGATGTCAGTGCACCTCCACTACGCACAGTCCACCTGATAAAGACACAAAATGTAGTCGTCACGAGATGACAGCCGGTCTTTTTAGGTGGCTTTTGTGTTTCGGATGATAGTGGCGGTTGTAAAATATGTGCCACAATTACAGATAGATCATTCTGAAGTGCCCCCACATTGTAAGCACTCAAAGCAATCCATTCACAACAATGTCAATAGAAAGTTCAGCACAGGGGCTCGTGTCTCCTTTCATCGTTTCAACTGTTCTGGGAAAAGATTGCTAAAATAGGGAAACATGATTTGTGTTCGATGAGTCAGTCACCACTGTACTTACCTCATTTAGATCCTCCTACACTTCCTGTTTTGTCCCAAAAGGTTCTGTTTCTAAACACTGGTGGTGGCTGCCTTGTTGACATGTGTGTTCAGTTAGTCACCACTCGCTGAGCAGCTGATGCGTAATTTAATGGCAACAGGGAACTGGGATTTTCTGACCCCTGACAGTAATAAATAAAGGAAAGTCATTGAGTGGTTTGCACATTTTCTCAACCTTTGACTTTCAGAGAAGCTGCGAAGACAGTTTTTCTGTTTTTAAATGAAGTTGAATGTGATGCGATTTTGAATTTTGTTTCCCGTTATGACTTCAATCAACTGAAACGTAATACTTCTTGGTTCTCCTTGGTTCACTTCCAATAGTGTTAGTGCTCTTGCAGCCATGCCTCCAAGCAAGGCGAGGGTTTCCCAGCGTTCCTGTTTGGTGTACACTGCAAAAACTCAAAATCTTACCAGGAATATTTGTCTTATTTCTAGTTAAAATGTCTCATTTTTAGTAAAGAAAATCTCATTACACTTAAAACAAGTCATTACCAGAAAAATAACTTGTTATTTGACAATTTTCACCTGTTTCAAGAACATTTTCACTTGAAATAAGTAGAAAAATCTGCCAGTGGGACAAGATTTATCTTCTCATTACAAGCATAAAAATCTTGTTCCACTGGCAGATTTTTCTACTTATTTTAAGTGAAAATCTACTTGAAACAGGTCCAATTTCCAATGATGAGTCTTGTTTTAAGTGTAATGAGATTTTTTTGACAAAAAATTAGACATTTTAACGAGAAATAAGACAAATATTCTTGTTAAGATTTTGAGTTTTTGCAGTGTTGCAGTGTAGCTCCATGTCTTCTTTGATAGAGATCTTGAGCGGTGCAAGCATTTGGACTGTGGACTCTCTGTGGAATATTCAAAAATGTAACTATTCCAATATTTGAACTGTAGCTTGCTCTTTACTGTCACATTTATATGATTTGTTTCTAAATCAGTGCACTGTTTGAAAGAATATGAATTGGTGATGCAGCAGCGGGGCAGTTAAAAGCTTCTAAAGTACACCAAGAGGATCCTCCTGGGATATATATATATATATATATATATATATATATATATATATATATATATATATATATATATATATATGTATATATATATACAGTATATATATATAGCTATGTATCCCAGAGCTGAGTAATGATCCACATGCTGGTCAGGGATGGACGGAGGAAGCCTGGTGCCTGCTGGCCTGTCACAGAAATGTGACAGCGTCTAGGATGCAGGGACAAACCGGAGAGTCTAGCCTGCAGCTCTCAATCACTCCAGGACTGGCAGAGACACCCACAGGGAGCTGTCTTCTCTCTCTTTCATTTATCTCTCTCTCTTTTCACCCTCTTTCATGTTTCCTCCATTCCTTCATCGCCACCTTATTTGTTGCTTTTCATGTCAACCTTGTCAGCTTCTGTCTGCTTACGTCTACACACGTGCACGCACACACGCACACCCTTTACTTAGGAGACTGGCAGCTGACATAAACACACATGCACACGTACAAACAGTTGACATCATAATGCACAGTTCCTGGCTTTCACAGCGTTAAAGAATGAGGATGGTCAAATATTAGACTGGAGCTGATTGGGGAGTGAGACAGCTGCAAGAGGAGAGGCCGGTGCTGCCGTTAAGAGGTCGGGCGCTGAGGCTTTTTAGTCTGATTATTGGCTTCCATTTCACAGAGGTTGGATGTTGTGTGCCGTTTGCAATGAAAGTGAGTCACTGGTGAACTGGACAGGGAGACGGAGACTCTGCCGGGGGCATCACAGGACGACAGAGGCCCGCTGGCGCACAGGCAGGCCATGTCCTCTTGTCACAATGTTTAGGCTGGATGCAGCGGAGAAGTGAAACGCAGATCAGCTGAGGTTACCGGCTGTGAGGAAGCAGCTGAAGGATTTGTGGTCTAGG
The DNA here is from genome assembly GCF_033807715.1 of Cololabis saira. NCBI lineage: Eukaryota > Metazoa > Chordata > Actinopteri > Beloniformes > Belonidae > Cololabis > Cololabis saira. The sequence continues at coordinate 33,659,624 of NC_084596.1, read as the reverse complement.
AAACTGATTTGAGGACTCCTGCTACGTCCGTGGAGGACTCTAGTTACACACAGGAAAGGTCAGAATAGGTTTTATCCTCTTTCATTTTGTTTGCTTTCTTTTTTTTCATGAATAGCATCTTGCTTCCGTTCACATGGTGTGTGTTCCAGCATGTTACAACACATGCAGCATACCAAGTAGCAAAATCCTCGACTGGAGCAGCATCATACCTACTTACACATAAAGATGGGAGAGAGAACAAAGTCCGGGCTAATCCTGCGCTGGTTCAGCGACAGAGAAGCCTGGGGTTCAGCCGTTCTGCCGTAGATTGAAGGATGCTCATCGTAAGACGTGTTATATCAATTATTCTTGGCTCATAACTTCTTTCTCCTTCTGGGACACTCACTCTTATCACGCTCGTTTTCTGCTTTATGAGAGACTTCCTTGGAGTCATGAGGTGTTTTATCATGTACTGTTTCCTGTGTTTGTATCCTGAAGGTCAGCCACTTTAGCATGGCCTCCAGCATTTCTTTCTCTTTTCTTTTTTGCATGTCATCGGTTCACTTACTTGTTGACCTGCAGCTCAACTTCCTTACAGTAAAGCACACTTAGAAACGTCTCAGTCCACCAAGGTTTAAAGGACTTCAGTGCACATGTGTAACCTGGACATAAAGGTTTTAAAGGCACCATTAATGCTGCATGAAGGTTTTTAATTAACGCATGTTGTGGTTCCTATGTCAGAAGAACGGTGCACGACGCCCCCAAACATCTGAAATCCTTTTTTAAGCTAAACCTGGAAAATATGTTGTTTTCTGTTTGATCTCCTGAGTTTGCAAATGATGTAAGCATCGAATTCAAAATGAAAGTTTATTTCTTTTATTTCATTTTACTGCTTTTTGCAGACAAGGTTTAGTGTCTAAGACTCTTGTGTTTAAAACATTTCCCTTTCCATTCACTCAAAGAACCACATTTTTGACCCAGTGATCCTTTAGTGAGTATTTTCTTACATTTCATTAAAAACTGGGCTGCGAATATGAATCCTGTGAGAGCTATTTTTAACCTGCTGAGGACTTTTCAATCGGCTGAGGACTACTTCTTGAGTTTGATATTTGAGAAATCAGGACACAGTTACTAAACATCTACATGCTGGTTGATGTTTAGGAATATGTAGCAATTAAGTTGGTTTTCTGCTGCTGTCGGCACATATTTATTGTTCTTGCTCATGGACATTTTTGATGTAGATACTGACTACTGATGCCATACTTTCCATAAAATGTTTTCTAACTTTGCACAGCAGTGGGAAATCTGAGCATGAATACATTCTAGCCATTTCAGCAGACCGGTTGTATTGATTCAATTAATTGCAAATTTTCAGTCGTATAACGCTATCAGCACGCTGTAATCCAGAAATCATCTGTGGGGAAGCTGCTGTAATCTTAATTTGCTGGACTGAATCAAATTAGCACAGATTGGAAAGGCGCCATGACAACTATTGCTATATCAGCGTTTATTTCTCCAGACTTTCTGTGGCGAAGTTCATTCACTCTGCAGACTTCAAAGTGTAGAGGGGTTCTAATGGCACAGATTAAAAAGCAATTTAATACCGAAAAGGGGATTAGAAACACTATGGGCTGCACTAATCCTTAACCTTTAGTCCTGTTCTCATGCGCCACAATATGTGGAAGATGATAGCATCACAGGACCAGAGTTAGTAAATTTCCATTAGGGCTGCCCTTCTGAATTCCCACAAGCACATTTAAAGGCATTAGGCATGCTTTGTCAAAGCTAATAAAAAGGGCCAGCAATGCTATCACACACCCCCAACTTGTTTCGGGGAAGGCACTGTTCCGTGTGAAGTTTTCATAACCCATTATGATAATCTGTTGGAGTCTCTGAAGGGCTAAGGATGGACAGACAGATAGACGCTGCTGGGTGACCGCTCCACAGCCTCTGTGTGGATGAAACGTTCCTCTGACTGTTGGTGGCGCAGAAACTCCTGTTTTGAAAGAAATGCAAGAATAATCATGGCTGCGGGAGGGAGCATCAATCATTTATATCTAAATTTGTACATCACATAGATGCACATTTGTGCACTTTGTAAGGTCCAGTATTGGCCATATGGTTTTATTTATACCTCCGACGTCATGCATTATGTATTTGTTTTTAAGAGTTGAGGTTTTCAGGATGTATTCTGTTGAGTGAAAAGTTGGTGCATGTAAGATACGGCCTCCATCCAAATAAATAAATAAACAAATAAAATCTCACACACACAGCTTGTGCAGTTTTAATGGACAAATGTACTTATGTTCAAATTTCCCCCTTTTAAATAAAAGAAACATGTATTCAAAAATATAAACTTTTACTGTCGGGATTCATAGTCAGACTGGACACAAGTCTTACTGAGCACCAACTCTGTCTGTCTGTATATATACATTGTGTATATATATATATATATATATATATATATATATATATATATATATATATATATATACTAATAAAGATACAAAAATAACTTATTAGAAACTGTTAGACAAAATTGGGGGTGTTTTTAGTTTCAATATATGATCAACATGAAAAAGCAAATAGGATTTTATTTGTATATTCTTTTATGTCAGGCTTAAAAGGGTTAAAGTTACAGATAATAGTCCTGCTGCGACCTATTCCAACTAAATACTCATTTAAGCCTCTGTGTCAGATTATGACAGCAACCTTTTTGTGTTGAGAGAATATTTGACTTATGTCTGTGCTTTTTGTTGGCAGGCCACTACTGAGCAGAGGAAGCTGAGCCATGCTGGATCCAAGCCCTCTCTCTCCGAGAGCAGTGGCCGACTCCCTCAGATAGCCATGAACACCTGCAAGTACAATGGCGGAGTGGTGAGACCGTTAGTGGGCAGCCTGGCGTCCTCGTCGCGCCGCAACCTTGCAGAGCTTGACTCGGAGACGCAACCCTTGCAGACGCTGCACAGCTCCGGCCTGGAGGTGGTGGTGTCCAAGGGCAACGGTGGCGAAGACCCCAGTAAGGCGTCCAACGAGAGCTTGGTCAGGGAGGGCAGCGGGCGAGGTGGAGGCAGGGCTCCGCAGAAGAAAAACAGGGACATTGGCTACAAGCTCGGTCACCGGAGGGCACTGTTTGAGAAGCGGAAGCGGCTCAGCGATTACGCACTCATCTTTGGGATGTTTGGGATTGTTGTCATGGTGACAGAGACAGAGCTATCATGGGGGGTTTACACTAAGGTAGGTTGGGCATGTGTGAGGCATGACTGGGAGTAATGTGAGAATGCTGGCCATTGTTATTCTATATGTTTTGTGGAGCCGGAAGTTATCAGTTTTTATCAAGAGTGACACACGAGTCAGCATGAGTTTCAGGTGATCTTCACGACTAACGCTAACTTGTTGTTGCTAATGGACATGAAATAATGACATAAACAACAGTCTCAAACAATTATGTGTTTTAAAATTACTGTTTACGGCAGTAAACGGTCTGCATCTCAAGACCGGTTGCTGGAAAGAGAAACACATGCACCTGACCTGATGAAAGTCTGAGTTTATTTCCTGTCCCAGCACTGATAATTTAAATTAATTTCACCTGATTTTTGGTCTCATCCGCTCTTTCCTTGGGTTCTCAGCTACTGTTGGTAGTGTACAAACATTGAAAATGACAAGGGGAAAATCTTTTGACATGACAGCTGTATTTGCAGCTATCTTTTTTAGGATTGTACATTTGACTTGTGTAGATTTTGAAGATTTATAAACAAATCCCAATATTAACCTCAATCATGACCCTAAATCTGAATTCACACCTTTACTCCAACCCTTTCCAGGACCTGATAGATTTCTTTATGCTTCATCAGCACCTGGCTTTTCTCCTCTGAAGGATAAATGATCCCACAAGGCCCATAAATATACCAAACAAAAGGTCCTCGTGAGGTAACAATGAATACACACACAAACTGTTGTGTGTCAGAGGACTCGCGGCAGCTGTGACCAGCCAAGTCTGAATCACTGAAAGTTAGCCGGTACATTTGACCTCCGTCCCAACATGCCTTAGAAAGTCCTCAAGGTTTATTCCAGAAAGGTTTAGATTATGTATATCACCTTATAGAGTCTATGTAGCATAACAGCTTTGCATTGTTGAGGATTGAACACTCACAGCTGTCACTGTTAATATATATATGAGCGTGTGAATATGAGCGGGATTCATACGGCATGTTCATATAGTTTAAGATATCATTCTTTATAGGGTCACAAATGGATGCTACACATATTTACTTTCAAAAAATATCATAATTTGAGTTTTCAGAACCATTTCTGGACAGTTTGAAGGGTAGGAAGGAAATGGTAACAAGCTCACAGCAAAATTCCCAACAAAATAACCTTCGTTTGTCCTGCTGATGGAAATGAAGTATCTCCGCTCCCCTCTCAAAGCAATGCATGTCAGTGGAAAAGGTTCTATAACTATAATAATAAATAACACTGTATAATGATCATATGATAATGAAACAGAGTCTCCAAAAAGGACAAAGACCCAACCAGTCAACTAGAAAAAAAACGTCTTATCACGTATGTTCTGAGAGTCTTTGTTTTTATGCAAACCATGTTGTTTTCTATCCCAATTAAACTACGAAAAAACTAAAGATTTTTTCCCAAACTAATTAAATAGGTAAATAAATAGATGGTAAATACAACTAAGGGGACTAAGCTTAGCTTATCGGGATCACAACGCGGGTTTTCAGGTGTCAGGACACTAATCAGTAGATTAAATGGGTGTGTGTCTATAGTATGATTTATGGGGTTTTAAGTAAGTCAATAAGATTTATTGTCACTGTTACTAAGTGGGATCCAGTCCATTCATCAAGCTGACCTCAGCTGAAATGGAAACAACCTGCTGTCTCTAAGTGACACAGTGCCCCTCCCACAAAAGACAGATAAAATATGCGGATTGTCCGTCTTCCATCTCCCACCACATCACAGAGCAGACACTTGAGGCTCAGCTCAGGTTTTCTGAGCCCTGAAGGAGAGAAACGTATAAAGAGGCACTGAGCCCTGGGACAGAAAAATCCTTGAACCTCTGGCAGGTGGATTAATTGGTTTACTCGATGTTATTTCCACCAGGGGCTTCTCAAAACAATTTTGAATGTCTTGAGAAAATGTTGCTGAACTTAAGGGCAAACCAATCAAATTTATAGCTAAAAATATATTCTGTAATATGGACCACAGAGGGACAGAGTAATGTGGAGTGGCTCTGACGGCCGTCATGCTAAATATTTCCACTTGCCACTTTTATCATTTGTTACTGGTGTCGTTATTATAGTAATAACCCTACTCTAATCTACTACTACACTAATCTCTATTACACTGCAGAGCAACTTTTTTATTACATGGTAGTTAAATGGATTTTTCTGTTGTAATTTAAAAACACATCAAGGTGAAGTTCAAGTTGTAAAGGTCTTTATTTCCAAGATCTGTGCAACCGATATACATGTACACACATTAACAGCAACTGCCACGCCAGCATCCAGCTACCACTTTATCACCACCAGGGCTCATTTTCCCCCCTCTTTTAGGGTGAAGTCTTTGCTTTTTAGCTGCCACTGTTAAGTGCAAGGTCCCTTCTTTGTGGGGCTTTGATTAATTGGTAGTTTAGAAAAAGAAAAATAGTTTCCAGATGCTATCAGGCTGCACCTACACCTGCACAGCCTTGTTTAGCAACATCCTGAGTGCTCCGGGGTTTTTTTGTGTCTAAAACCCTTTTTATTTGGTCCCAAGACTCAAGTGTACGAGTAAGGCTTTTTTATTTCTTTATTTAAATTTGAAAACATTTTTACTTCTCTTTTTCTCCATGGGAGACAAATATACACACTTTTTTTTGCACCCCCCATTAAAAAAAGAAAAACCTACAATGGTCACTGAAATAACTTGAAACTGAAATGAATAAAATAATAATTATTATTGTTATTTACTGAAAAATGATAAATAATAAAACTGGCCTGTATAAAAACGATGGGAAAATCAACTTAATATTTTATTTCACAACCTTTTCTGGCAATCACCCCAATCAAGAGATTTCCATAACTATCATGGAGACTTCTACAACCATAGACAGGTATTCTGGCCCGCTCCTTATGAGCAAACTGCAGCTTTTTCCATAGATGTTCGATAGGATTGTTTTGAATCATTATCCTTTTCTACATTTAACCTCACAAAAAACAGTTAGTAACAGGACCAAATCTGATCATTCCTTAGAATGATAACATGCAAATAAAATGTATAAATTGTATTTTGGGAGTATACTGCTACAGTACATAGAATACAGAGAATATGGAATGTGTACCATGAATACTATTTGATTTTATGATGTTACATTTAGAGATATAAAAGCAATGTCTGTACATTTCATATTAAAAAATCATTGTGTGACACTGTTTGACACTGTGTTAATCTATTTCTAATGTCCTCTTTTATGTCCTTTTTTCTCATCACAGGAATCTTCATACTCATTTGCACTGAAATGCCTTATCAGCCTTTCCACTGTTATATTGCTTGGTCTTATAATAATGTACCATGCCCGGGAAATCCAGGTGAGTCATGTGAAGAAATATAACTTTATTTTACATGTACGTGATTTACATCTTTACTAAATGTATATTTTGTGTTTGATGGATGGATTGCTTGAGATGAACAAAAGGGTCTTAGGTTTAGCTGAAGGTGGCATTCCTTCACCCATGTGGAAAAGTCAGAGAGACAAATTGAGATTTGATCTGAAACCATGGGGTCATCTGGAGAGAAAGATAGTGGGGTATCATCTGCATAATAATGTTATGCAAAGCTACAGTATATGATCATATAACCCATCAGTGAGGAAGAGAATATTGCAAAGAGAAGGGGTCCCAGTATCAAACCTTGGGGAATTCCTGTAGGGAGCCAATGGAATTCAGACATTCGCCCTTGTATTTAAACTTTGGAGGAATGCCCAGAGTATGATTTAAACAAAGATTTAAACAATGTAAACAAAGACTGTGTCAGGCCTGAGTTCCTCATCTAGGATTATAGATAGTTGGATATGACGATTTACCTTCTTAAAATATGCAGAGAGGTCTAGCCTGATGAGAACTGAGGAATGAGTTGCAGCTGTAGTTTCCTGGAGTGCCTCTCTCGCAGACACTACAGCTGTCTCACTGGAGCGACCTCACTGGAGCTGTCTCACTGGAGTGACTCTTGAAGCTGCACTGATATGGATCACAGAGATTATTCTGCAAGAGGAAGCCAGACCTGTTTTAAAAAACACTATTTTGACAACCTTCATTAGGAAAGGAAGTAGTAAAACTGGTGAAGTAGCTCTCAACATGACCAGAATTTAGAGTCTACTTTTTAAGCTGAGCGGTTGCCCAAGCCTCTTTAAATGGTCTTTTGAAATTGCCCGTGGTCACCATTGTATTTATAACATTAGTGGCTACTGGTACAATGGTAGGAGTAATGGCAGAAGGGGGTTGGAGGGAACTCAGTCCAGTGGACATGTACAGTAGTAGGAATGATGAAAATGGCATACTGTTGACCAGAGAAGACACAGGACGTGCAGAATTGCTGCCTTGTAACTACATTGCACATTGATAGAGAGATGGCCAAAGATGATATGAGACTTTTTACCACCAAGAAATGGATGTCCTTCGGTGAATTTGATAATTGGCAACGGATGGCTATTACCTTTCCTGGAAATAATTTGGCAAAGTTGTCAGTGTGGATAGATTTCTGAGAGGGAAAGTGAAGGAGGATTGAGTAATGTTTTGAAGGTGGTGAGTAGTTTCCAAATGTGTGTGAATTCATCACTGCTTTAAGGCCTTCTGGTAGAAATGAAGCAGTGATTGGTAGCTCATTAGATCAGCTGGGTTGCCAGATTTATGCCATTTTCTCTCAGCAGTGCCGAGATTGGTACATGGCTCATGAAAGGTATCAGTAAGCCATGGGAGCAGTGGGTTACATTGTACACACCCTCCTCCCCTTCCTGATGCTTTGTCTTTGAAAAGGCCATTCTTATCCTGGTCCATGAGACCCATTGCCTTGCCATGCTTTAGATGTTTCCTGCTCCAGCATACCTCCTCAAATTAATGGGTCATTAACAGATTTGTAGAGAATTTGGTGAAATGTTGATAAGGTGATTCCTTTGTATCATGGGTACCACAGCTTCGTGCAGGACAGTGTCTCCTTGGGACCCAGACTGGGAAACACTAGATCATTATCAACATATGGAATAATCATTATGTACTTTGGAATAGATTAATAAAGTATAATTATAAAATGAATTGAACTGAATAGGGCTGAATTGAACCAAATTGAACTGAACAGCCTTTGCAGTTTTTCGTCTTTTTTTATCTGCTTTTTTCCCTTTTCCTCTTGAACCAGGCACTTTTCTGCATGAACAATCCATTGTTTCAGCTCAGTCAGGCGCGCCTCCTCCCATCCAACATATTGTTACATCACTCTGGCATTGATAGGAAGTAGGAAGCCCTTGAGGAAGCCGTTGCAGAGATGTGCCAGAGAATGTCTAAGAGAGTGAAAATTTTCACTTTCAGTACTTTCAGTTGTCAAGGGGGCGCTTGCAAGATAGTCCAGTCTGAAGAGGGGCCAGTATTGCTGTACTCCTATGGACAAAGTTTGCACAGGGCAGATTATGTTTTCTGTTTTCATTGGTCTGAAACAATTGCTATGGTTAAAATTTGAGATGTTGTACATTAATCTTTAGAAAAAGGCTTTTTTTTTTAATTACAGTTCTGCGCATACATTTTCAACACTCCTAGTTTGACTCTATTATCAAAGATTAAATTCATATCCATATTTATTTTTCTGTCTCTTTATCAACAAGCAAACAGGAAATGCATTTTTGTCAGGGGAAAATGACTAACAAAAATTATTTTTTCATTTGACCTCCTTCAAAGCCAAGTATAGTTTTTATTTTTAAGAAGAATCAGAATCAGAATCAGAAATAAGTGTATTGCCAAGTTGTTTAACACACATGAGGAATTTGTTGTGGTGATTGGTGCAATACAAAGAACTAATATATTATGAAAAGAGAAAATGTACAACATGATGGTTTCAAAGTGCCGGATAATGAGTCTGTGCAAAGAATGTTCAATACAGATGTTTACAGGGATGTGAAGTAGTATGTCACATATCACAAGTGATTTTGCCGGCATTTGCCAACTTTGAGTTGGTCCATCTAACATCAATGTACAAGTTGATTTGATATAATTAGTTATTGTCCTCAGGACCTGTCACAGTCCTTCAGAAAATCTTCTTGAGCTCCATATTGCATTAAAGTTTGGGGACACCATCATAATATGCCATAAATATCAGGTGCCCAGTCATCATTCGTTAGCAAAATGCTAATCATTTAGTTTATCAGTAGCCATAAAGTGAGAATAGTCACTCATGGAAAAAAACGAATGGACAATGTTTCATTTTCATTTCAGGTTTTTCCTCTATATCCAGGTTTAAATTGTTATTTTAGTCGTTCAACCCCATTCACTCCCATTTATTGAGGACCATCTTGCAAGTATGACCTTGGTGAACTGCAGGCTTTTTCTCTTGCCTGGGATTAATGGAACGAGTCCAAACTCTCCGTACACAGGCTGTGAATGCACCTCCCAGTTGGTGATGTCACAGGTCATATTTGCTGGGCAGGCCATGTCACTATGGGGGTTGAAGATCTCAGTCAGCCTGTCAAGATACTGAACAAAAATATTTCCTTCTGCCTGGCGGCAGCTGTCAGCCCTGTTCCTATTAATAAGGGCAGAAAAAACAGCTCTGATATTGGCACACATAGTGGTTATCTTGGTATCATATGTGTCATCCTGTTGCCATTTTTATACCTTTACGTTGGTGATTCTGAGAGACATTTTCTTATATTTAACACCTGTTTGATCCTGTCTTTCTCATTAACCTTTTACATAGTTTATTATTTTGAAGAAGATTTCATGTACACGCACAATACCTGGGGTTTAGTGATTCGTTAGGACAGCAATGGCAGATTTATAGTCCAGGGTTTTTGGTTGCTAAAGCATCGTCATACTGTTGGTGCTGGAACTTCATTAAAAAAACAAAAAAACAAACAAAAACAACTGCATATGTGTGCATTTGCCTGGCTATTATGAAGAATGGATTGGCTTCTTTGTTATGATTAGAGACTGGGCTAGTGGTTTCCAAGTTGCTACAGAACGAGTAAAAGCCTGAATGTAGCTGCAGCTAACGACTATTCTGATAGTGGATTAGTCATCGACTACTGAAACGATCAGTCGACTAATCGGATTATTGACTAATTATGACTGATTTTACATGAGGTTGTTTAAATTATGCACTAATTATAAATTAAAGACATTAAAAGATGGACACCATCCAAAAAGACATCTTTTAATGAACTTTACTGCCAGTCGCTGTCATGTTGGATCGGTCGCCACCATACTGTTTACCTGGCGCAGAGTCTAATCTTGTGTCCTAGTTTGTTTAGTATTGCTGGTAAATAAACTCTGTGCCCACCACATGAGCAATCACCATAAAAGTTGAACGAATAAGGACATATACTTTGTAATTACAGCACCTTAATCAAGTAATTGATGACTTATGTGCTGAAAAATATACTTAACCATGTAACTATCATTCAGATGATTGTGATAATTTTTTTCATCATCAGAGTAAATGTATGTGAGCATTCCCTGTGCTGAAGTACATCAAAGTACAAACAAACACACATTATTTCTGCAGACTGTTTTTTTAATAGAAGTGAAAAATCTTTTCTCCAGGTAGATTTAACTTTTACTTCATCATTCTTACAGTATTCCTCCCTTTTACTTAAATATTTGATATCGCCTTGCTTTGCTTTTACTTCTGTGTTACTATGAAAGAAGAACTTTAAAAGGCTTAATGTTTTTTTTATAGATCAATTTAAACACACGCAAAAAAACAAACACAAGTTAAGATTAATTATTATGGCAGAAAAAAAAAATATGTAAACCCTTTAGGGTCAACTGTTTTTTGTTGTTATTGCATTCATTTGCCATAAAACATATTCATTGTCATAATAATACAGAAACACAACGTGCTCAAGCTGAGAACACACACACAAATATATTTCTTGTGTCTTTATTAAACGCACTCATGAAGCACTGGCAATGCTGGAGGAATAAGTGAGTGAACCCATGGACAAATTATTTTAACAAATGCTGAGTGAAGTCAGTAGTTTCCACACCATGACTCCCATCAATGAGATGAGCTACTTTGAGTGAAAATAACACAAAGTCACATGAAAGTGTTCAGGCACCTGTCAGTCCACAGTTCAGCCAATCGTTTATCAAAAGTGGGAATCCAGCCAGGATGACTCAACACAACTAAACACAAAATCCTCAGTGAGGTAAAGAAGAACTCACAAGTCACAGCTAAAGCTTTAGAAGACGTTACTGTAGCTGACAAACATGCTGCATCTGTCCACAAGGCTCGTCATTAAACAGGCAGCATGTCCATGTTGTCACAGTGGAGCAACAGAGGGAACTGCCACACTAAAATTCAGAAACCATCGCTGCACAATTAAAGTTTGCTAAAGAGCCCCTAGGAAAGCTACAATGCTAGTGGAAAAACTCAATTCAGTTTGCATTTATATTGTGTAATTTCACAACAAAGTCATCTCACAGAGATTTACACAGAACACAGTGCATCATGGGAGATCCCCCAGTGGTCTAGGCCTATAGCAGCGTAGCTGAAGGGATGGGTCAGGACAAGTGCGCCATCCCTCACTATAAGCTTTGTCTAAAGGCAAAGTTCCAAGCACTTTCTTTTTGATAAACCTCACGGTTAAGATTCATCAAGAAGCAAAGCCTACCGGTTAGTGTTTGGGGAGTACAGGCTAAGGTAAAGAGGATGTTTGCATCCTAAACCCTGACTGGGAGCTGATTCCACAAGAAAGGAGCCTGATAACCGAAGCCTCGGCCTCCCATCCTACTTTTAGAAACTCTAAAAACTACAAGTAAGTCTGCAGTGTAAGCGTAAAGTGCTATTTTTATATAATACGGAAGAGTGATTTCTTTAAGCAGCCAGGCCCTTAAGATATTTTGTGCACTGATGAAACCAAAATGTATGTGTTCAGTAAGAATATTCGGTTGAAAGGGCACAGCTTACCAACATCAAACCATTATTCCAGCGGTGATGGAGAAAACATCCTGATTTTGGCTTTCTACATTACCCCAGGGTCTGGACCATTTTTCTTCATCAATCCCCAGTTTCACCAAGATATCACACAGATTAGCTGTCTGCCAGCTACAGTTTGATAGAAGTTGGATGATGCACGAAGACAATAACCTAAAGCATCTACATAAATCCACCAAAGAATGGCTCAGACAAAGAAAATCGGCACTTTTGGAGGTGTCCAGTTGGAGCCTAGACCTAAAGTCCTGAGACAAATACAGATTGACCTCAAGGGAGCAAACCAGACATCCTTTAAATGTGTCTGAACTGATTTTGTAAAGAAATGGCAACAAATCCCTTATGAATGTTGTGCAGATCTGAACCTGGTGCTACTGAAAGCACTTGCTAGAAGTAGTTTTGTGCTTGAGAACGTTTAATTGGTGTGTTCAGTCAGACACAAGAACTTTGTTTGTTGGCTATTGGCTATTGCTGCTTAGCTGGAGATTAGAACGCACTTCATGAGAACTTAAATTAGAAAACCCACAAAGGGTTGTGAAGGGTTTGCATACTTTTTCTTACACTTTCATTGTAAATACCAAAAACGCAGACAATATGTTTGGGTTGTGTGAAATAAATGCATGAAAAAAAGTACTGCACATATTCAAAAAATCGTTTGTTTTTCCTCAGCTCTTCATGGTCGACAACGGTGCGGACGATTGGAGGATAGCCATGACGTACGAGCGAATTTTCTTCATTGTGCTTGAGCTGCTGGTGTGTGCCATTCACCCCATCCCAGGCCAGTATGTCTTCACTTGGACGGCACGACTGGCTTTTACCTACACGCCATCTGTGGCTGACGCCGACGTGGACATCATTCTCTCTATTCCCATGTTCCTGAGACTCTACCTGATTGGCAGGGTCATGTTACTCCACAGCAAGCTGTTCACAGATGCTTCCTCCCGCAGCATAGGTGCCCTCAACAAGATCAACTTCAACACGCGCTTCGTCATGAAGACCCTCATGACCATCTGCCCAGGAACGGTCTTATTGGTGTTCAGTATATCTTCCTGGATCATTGCTGCATGGACTGTGCGGGTCTGTGAGAGGTAAACACGGGGTTGTAAATAATGGATGTTGTGGGTTACAAACTGAAGAAAAAAAAATTGGCTGATGCACAATTGCTTTGTGGATTATAGGACAACTTTTTTGATTTTCTTTCCCCATCATTTTTATGTGTGTTACGTGCCATGCTTCTCACTGTTATTTTATTTTCTGTCACACACGTAACTATTCACAGAATTGTGTGGAACCATTAGCATAGGTCACTTTTGTATGTACGGTTCACGTATTTGCCGGATGGCTTTCATCGATTAGCCTACGTGCCGCACCGCTGCCGGAGCGTCTAGAAACACCCTGATATTCGTTTCATTAGCTCTGCACTCGCTCCAGGATTCCCCACTGCTTGTTTTTATTGCTATTTTAGAAGGCTTGTCCATAATTCATGAGTGTCTAATTGTTTGTTTGCTGAATGGTTTGTTTTAGTAATGCTGAGCAGCCCCCAGGATCTTCCAACTCGTTTTTTCCCCCCAAAACGGCGCACCGTAGTCCCTCTCAGGGGGGCAGCATTGATTCTTACTGAAAATGAATGTGGCAGAAGAAACGAAAATACTTCTTTTTCTTGCTTTGGATTTGCATAGTGACGTGAGACATTAACTCCAGCTTTGATGTTTCTGAGGTTATTTTTGCGTGGCTTGTTGGGTAGGATTGGTGGAGAGTAGAAGACCTTGTCAGACGATGTTTATGAGCAACTTCATAGAAATATCAGGCGGAAAAGGAAAACTTTTCCTTCACCGTTTCAGCCCTGACTAGGGGCTTAAGTTTCCTTCTGCAGCTCATCCTGCCTGCTTTTACTAAGTAACCCCTCCCTTCCCTCCTCCACCATCCTCTTAACTACCCTCTTATTAACATGTCACTAACTACCTTCCTTCATACTATTTGGTCTGGACCCTCTCGACGCCACCAGCCACCAGCCACCGGCTGGTGTATTTAAACGGCATAGAGGAGCCCAGTAAAATGGCCCAGTGGCGAGTTTCAACGCTACTACTAATCACCATCGCAGCACACGCTATGTGCGTCAGTATTTCTCCCACTGACTATATAGGCTTTATATATGAAGTGACATAACTCCCACAATATTTTCTCAGTTTATTTTAAAAAAATTTTCTTACGTAAGACAGGAAATACATGTTATTTAGAGTCAAAAATAAGCCTGACCCCAGGGTTGGGTAATATACTGAATTATTTATGTATACAGCTATTTTTCAAATGAAATAAAATGGGAAAGTGCCATTTATATTAATATAGTTTAGGTTTAATATTAGCTAGCTCAATTCTTCTGTAAAACGGTAACAATGTTTTATTTTTTATACCTCCCCATCCCCTCTCTTCCTCTGTGTTCATCATGCAAAGCAGACTGATAGACTCGTGTACTAGAAGCTGCAGACTGGGTCATAACTTCACCTCTTTGGTGCTAACTTTACGTCTTCTTGGACAAACCCTGTGAGACACGACATCTTACTCCAACTGTCCGTTGTTGCCGTGCTGTCATTCAGCGCATGGCTGAGGAGTGAGCCTCTACTCTCCCTGAGTGATCATTTTTTATATAAATATCGCAGAAACCAAAGCCAAGTCATTGTCCGTGGTCGTTTTGTCAGGCAATGTTGGTGTCACAAAGTCTCTGAGTTGGTGTGCGGGCGCGGTCTTCACGGGCCACATCTTACTATGTTTTTGTGGTCTGCAGTGGTGGAGGCAGAGTTCATGTGATTCCCTCAAGCAAATCTAGTCATATAAAAACCCTATTCTCTTATGCAAGTAAAAGATTAACATGAAATATTCTACTTGATTTAAAGTAACAAAGCATTACGTGCTAATAGAGCCCCAGTTTGACCCTCTGATATTTTATTATGACATCACTATTATAATTGATTCCATTAATTCTTTTTGCATTCAGCATGTTAGTCTTGTCGCTGCTGGAAATGGAGGTAATTTTGAACTGATTTACATATAAAATGCCATAATGTCTACTATATCTAGTAAAGAACACTTATTTTGATCATAGTATCTTGAAATTTAGAGAGTAACATCAGTTTTGGGTGGATTAATTAAGGTTTGACATGTGACTCAGACGACACACTTGCACATAAGTTTTTAATATGTTTTAAATGCAGCTACTGTTCAGCTAAAATCCATGTGTAATGAAAGCTGTCAAATAAATGTAGTGCCGAAAGAAAATACAATTACACAAATATAATTCTCTCTAATAAAGTGCTAATAAGTGGTATACTGTGCACTGTGAAATGCACAAGGAAAGTACTTTAATAGATGGGCGCTAAAGTGAGACTCTCAGAGCCTCTAGTAGCGTTTAATATGAAGTGCACTGTTGACCATGCAGACCCTCTCACATTCTGTGAACCCACATTTTCAATGAGCAGTGCATGCCATTTGTCTGTATATTTCATTTTCAGAATAAGGTGGGCAGAACTGCGTAAGTCTTTGTGTGTTACAGTGAACGGATGCAAGCATGCACACGCGTGTTTGTGTGCGCGCATGTGAGTGTGTGTGTGTGTTTGTATAATGTTTTGTTGTACTTTCTATTTCCCCATTATGCTGCTCCATAGGGATACCATGTGAGTCCTCGTTCTCTAGCCGTGAAAAAAAAAACCAACCAACTAATCATTTTTTCACCGAGCTGGCGCCACTGCTGCCCCTGAGTGGGATGGGAGGGTGGGGGTGGTAACAAACTAAATCATAATCTTTTCCAACCTCTGTAGGCAAAAGTAGAATAAACGAGTCCCTTTAGTTGGCATGAATGTGGCACCATTCCTCTAGTAGGAAAATAGATTTTAGTGTCTACAGGAGCACAGCAGAAACCACCAGGGTGAGCAGCACTTTGAGGCAAGCGTCTCTTTGCCAACTGTTCTGTGTGGGGCCAGGAGGAAATATGCACTAATACGATGCTACTCCTTCCACTCACCTTCATAAGTCTGTTGGAGGACAAATGAAATTTCTCATTTTCTCTCTTTCTTTCCTTATGCAGTTGTTTTAGAGGCACGTTGCACAAAAAGTCTTTCTGTGAGCAGCTGTGGAGGTTTTTCAAGAGTAAAAGGCTTTATGTAATTTGTGTTCACACATTACCATCTCATTATATGTCCCCCTTCACAAAAGTCACAGTGTTGGAATTGTTTTACAAATGAATTTCCCGGATTCGACCTAAAAGATTTATGTATTTATTCATTCAGCCAGACGCTAGTATCCAGTGACAGAGTAATTTTAATGAGTCGTTGTGATTACTTTGGTCTGGGACGGGTGGTATTATTGTATTGTCAAATATAAACTTAGCACAGAAAGTAAGGACATTTCTGTTTGACAGATTATTTCTTTGTTGTAACAATGCTTCTTGCCAATAAATCTTATACACTTGGAAACCCGTTTATTCCCCTTTTGAATGGTGCCACATTTGTAAGATGTTACAGCCGGCAGAGAACCCAAAAGCAGCACACAGAGCACAAAGTGGTAGTAGTCTGGTTCACTTTATTTCTCAACAGGGGCGAAGAGCAGGCAGGAATGCAGTACCAGGATCAGGCAGGTATCAGTGTCAGGTTCGGAAGACAAGGTCAGGCACCGGAGAGCAGGAGACAAGGCAGAGTCCAGGAACAGGCAGGGTCGGCAACGGGAGGACAGAGAACGCTGGAGAGTCTTGCATGGCAAAGGAACAATCTGGCAGTGGGTAAAGAGGATAGTGGAGCTTATATAGCTACTTGATTGCTGAGGGGCTGCAGCTGGTGAGTGGAGTGAGTGACAGGTGGGCGTGGCTAACGAGGTGGGCGTGGCTGGCAGATGGGGTGAGCAGGAGAGAGGGCGGTGTAAAACCACTGAAGGCAGGTCTGAGCGGAGGACTGATCATGACATAAGGAACATGCATTTTTTCCGAGGGGCAGCAGAGATGAGTATGTGGGTCACATGTAAGAATTTTAAAATTTTCTCTTCCAGTGTCGACACCTTTGATTCTTTTTTGGTGTTTGGTGGATTGGATTATTGAAGTTTGAAGAAACAACCCATATTGGCAATTTAACAATTTATCCATTAAGCTAACAGGAGCCCCAGTAGCGTGTGGAAGACCCATACACAGCCACAACAGCCGGGCACCACCTTACACACTGCTGTGGGATGGCATTTGTCTAAACGTCAACGTGGTTTTGTTGGTCACTCTGGGACAAACAGCATGCCCAAGCTGATCCCACAAGTGTTCAATTGGGTTGAGGTCAGGACTGGTGGCAGTCATGATGACGCATGGCATCATCTCCACTCCCAAAGTCTGGAGACCGTCTGATAAACACCGCTCGGAGGGGGCGAGCGTTGTCATCTTGGAGGATAGTTTTTTTCCCAGACTGTGGAGATGTGGGACTGCCACTGGCTGCAGTTCTCTCTGCACTGAAATTGCCTCCAATGTTAACGAGCCTCGTTCTTCCAGTGAGGGAGACGCTGCCCCACACCATCAGCCTAGTTTTCTCCACGTCTTCTCCACACTTTGACCCTACCATCCAACTGATGTAGGTAGAATGTGGACTCATTGCTGAACATAACGTTCCTCCACATGTTCAGGTTCCAGTCCACAAACATGCCTGACGGTGAAGGGTCATGGCAGGAATATGAGACCGGAGGTTGGCTGTGTGCAGTCGGTTCCAGGGCAGAGAGCCGTCGACCATATTGTTCTGCAAATATTGATTGGAAATGTGTAGAAGAAAGCCTACGATACATAAGTGCTGACAGGGTGAGGGAACGATTGTGTTTCTGTTTCTGACACCCCACGTTATATGGAACTTGGCTTTCAGTTCTGAGATGGTACCAGCTTAAAGTTGCCCTATGGCAGGAGCCCTATCCAGATCAGACACATTTGCCATGCCATGTCTTGGAGCAGACACCCACTGATCACTGTAGCAGGACCCATGCTCACCGTTGCTGCCAGAACTGGGGTTTACCGGAAGCTCAAAACAAGAGTCGATAGCAACAGTAAAATAAGCTGTTTGGCACTAGCAGAGAAGATTTGGCAAATTTTTCATGGGCAAAACCCAGAAATGCATTTTCCTTACAAATGTGGCACCATTCAAAAGAGAAATAAACAGGCTTTCCAAGGGTATAAGATGTATTGCCAAGAAACATCGTTACAACAAAGAAATAATCTACCAAACACAAATTTCCTAACATTTTGTGCTAACTTTATAAACCAGCTGAATGAGACCAACTGAAGTTAGAGAGGTAAAGGAGGGCATTGCTTTCCGTTCCTGGACACTTAATTGAACACATCTTTAAAACAGGAGACCGTTCTGCACTGAATGCAGTGTCTACAGTGTTAGTCTGCATTTTTGTAATTCGCCCTTTCTACTCTTTTAGTAAACATCAAAACAGCATGGACGTTTTTATGTTTACTTCCAAATCCCATCATTTCAGACATTTTTCAACATTATAAAAGTGGAAAAAGAGGTGCTTGTTTCCCAAAGTGCTGTGTGTATTAAAGTGTTTGATAAATGTTAGTCACATTGACCATGCTCCTGACTTCCAAAGTGCCGTGTATTGTGAGATGGGACGAACACGGAGACTTACCTGGAAAACGCCCTCGATGCGGGAAATGAAAGACACACAACCGGTGGGACAGAGAGGGATGGAGGGGTAGGGGGAACGTGGAATGGGAAAAATGTTCAAGTAATAATTAATAAGTTAACATCCACCATAGCCCCACTTTTCCTCCTTCCTTAATACAGCCCATCTTCAAAGCTAACCTTTCTGAACTAACTCATTAAATAAGCTCTTTTGGCTTCTGCCATACTGCTAAGAAGTTCTCTCCCCCTCTCTCTAACTCTGCAAGTCTCTGACTGGCTATGTTCCAAATGGCATAGTTTTGTAAATACACCGTGTAGTGTTTGTACATGTGGAGTTTAAGAGAGAGTGCAGAAATGAAGACAGCAAGCTTACTATACTGGATTTATCACCATCATACCGCTTAGATTTACCTCCTAGAGTCAAGTTTATACCGTCATAAATACCAAATAAAATGAGCCCAATATTCCCATGCCACGTGTCTGGTCTGTCCTGTTGTGAGAGATTAAAGTTGCTCTGCTGTCGATGCACAAGACAGACCCCAGTGACAGCTAGCAAACGTAGCAAACAAGTGTCCCACCACTTCTACAGCGATGTCAAAGCTGCGACTGTTAAGGGCTTTAAGCGACCTGCATACCAACCTCAATTTTCTGACCATTTTGAGTGCAGAGAAATGCATTTATAGGAGCAAAATAGTGCACAGATGTGACATTTGGAACATAGCCACTGCACTCATATGATATGGTATGCTCTGCAGTGTCTCCTCATCTCACTCCACTTTGGATTCTTGTCTGTATGCTTTCCCTTTCCCATAACAAGCAGGCGTGATTTAGCACAAACTCCGTTACACAACTGCATGGATTCTTTGCCCGCCTTCCCTGTTCCTCACTCCTTTTCCTCCGTAGCTGTTATCTAATCCTCTTCCCCTCCTCTTCTAACTCTGTTATCTCAAACAAGGCGATGTGAGACTTTTGTTTCTCACCTCACTGTTTTCTCACATATGTGGCGTACGCTATCCAAAACAAGCTTTCCGAAAGTTTCACCAACCTTCCCTCAGGCTTGAATTACTGTTCATATGCAGCTACACTGACAGCCTGAATGGGGTGAGTCAACATCTCGCCGCATAATGCAAACAGTCAAACCAGGAGCAGGCGAACCAGTCAGACTTCAGACCAACCAAAGGTTTGCATAAAACTAATCTGATAGATTTATCAACTTCCCAGTTGCAAGAGTGGCCAAACCAACCAACCTTTTTTCCAATTTCACCATTAACATGCATAATATAATGCTGGATTGTTTGACTGGATAAAGTGTCACAGGCAACGTTAGTCTAAGAACTTCTTCAAAAATGTCAACAAATGTCCACAAATGGTAACAATTTTGATGGGCTTCCCGGAAGAAACTCCTTCTAGATCATTCAAAACATGACGCATGTAATACCAAACTCTACTTCAGTTTGAATGCAGCTGATTATACGCGAGCCTTTTGGTACAAATCTGTGTTGCAGCCACAGTTTCTTGTTCTTTCTGTATGTACTTGCTTAAACAAGTTCCAATATTAAAAGGGACCTATTATGAAAAACAGGTTTTCTCTTGCTTTAACATATATAAAGTGGTCTCCCCTCAGCCTGCCAACTCAGAGAAGGAGGAAAGCAACCAAATTCTGCAGGGTCTATACAGTCGCCCGGATGAGCCGTCCAGTGTGATGTGACTTCTACGAGCCGTTCAGATTCTGCTCCCTTTCGTTACGTGACGGGAGCGATGCGTGAAACCACGCCCACAACTAACGCCGGAGCTTCCGCCATTTTTCCGTAGCGGTGTATGGCGTCATTCGTGTCATCGCGTCAGGCAGCCAATCAGCACAGTGCCTCATTATCATACCCGTCCGCTCACTCAGAATCCCTCATAGAGAATGAGGTTAGAAACTGGGAAGATAAAGACATGGCTCAGAGCCTGAATTTCTAATTTATTTAGCAAAAACAATCAAAAGCTTGTTTTTAAGACATTCAAGGCCTGTTTAAAATAGGTATAAGATGCCATAATAGGTCACCTTTAAGTTAAAAAGTGTTCTGAAAGACAGAGGACATGTGATTGGTGCTGTCATTCTGTACCCCGGCACTCTTGGAAAGGAACCATCTGAGGTTAGTGTAGCTGTGAGCAACAAATACTGACCTTCATCCAGCTGAGCTGAATCTGCTGAAAGACACGTTCAGTTCATTGGCTCTGTTTAGATTTCCATCAGTCTGCTCCTGCTTCTCCCTTAAGCCAGGGATCTTTTTCATCTCTGGCCACACATCCTGTACAGTGTTCTGCAGCTAGTCTCCAGCCTCTCCCTCCACAAACCTTTCCTCTGTTTTAGCTTTTAGCCCCTCAACTCTCTTTTTCAGCAGTGTTTTCAGACTTATTAAGGAAGCACCTAACTGTTGCAGATAGTGTTCTCTGTGCAGAAGCCAATATCATCTGCCACACGCTCAGTCAAGTCACTGATGTCATCTCCATGTGTTTGACAGAGTTCATCCTCGTCTGTAGTCCTAAAGTACCCCTGTAGTTTCCTCAGCTTCCTGTTGCCTCTTTCCAGCTCTTCATGCCACAGGTTACCTGTGAACACTGGGCTTGTAGGCGGAGGTGAAAAATATCAGCCTTCCATCTTTTTTACCAACTGGAAGTGTTGTGGAGCAGAAGCTTCTTCTTAATAACCAGAACGTGTGGCTTTAAAATCGGACATTTATTCTCAAAACAAGTTGCAGCTTACAAAAAAACGGGAGAAAACCGATCTTTTTCCTACATCTTCAGCAGTCGCAGACGTTAGACCATTTCCTGTAGACTTCAAAATAAAAGCATTTCCATTTGAAACCGGAAATAGCGTATTTTCAGTACAATCCATTTAACGTTTATGTTCATGTTCACTTTACTGTAAATAGCTGTAAATAAACTGTAAATACTAAATGTAAATAAACTGTAAAAAATGTAAATAGTGAATCTTACACATTTTAATTTTTAACAGCATTTTAACATTTAATGGCTTTAAGTAAACAGGAATTATCTGTTTAAATCCCTAATAATAAAACAATTCACAACAGGAAGAGAAGCTTTATGCATCTCTAACATGTGTACTGTATATAATGAACCAGTGTTTTATTTTAATAACATTTTGTGACAAAGCAGCTGTTAACATGATGACATCACATGCAGCATCAGCAGCGACTGATGATGAAATGTACACGGTTACTGGAGTACACAAGTGAACCCCCACAGTAGATGAGGAGGATTGAAGTTCACGCATGGAAGTTCAACTTCTGCAGTAGAGATGTGCTCCTCCATAGTAACATGACAAAGATTATGCCATATTTTATCCAAGATGCGCTGCAATATATCCTCCGTTAGTCTTGCCACGCTTTCTGCAGTCTCTATCTGCGCATAAAGTCTGAAAATCAATTAGAGACTTTGAAGGCAGGAATAACATCCTGCAACAGTGTCTCTGTGAAACACATAACTGTACGCCTGATATCCCTTCTGTTTATTTGAAAGTATTCTCAATAATAATCGAGGGCCTTTCTCTTCATTTTCCTCCTTATGTCTTTTTCAACTTCTTTTGTATTTGATGTTGAAGTTTCTACAATCCATCCATCCATCCCTCCATCCATCCATCCATCCATCCATCCATCCATCCATCCATCCATCCATCCATCCATCCATCCATCCATCCATCCATCCATACATCCATACATCCATCCATACATCCATCCATCCATCCTCTCCACCCGTTTCCTCCAAGTCAGAGTCATGGGGGTCTGCTGGAGCCTATTCCAGCTCTCTTTGGGTAAAAGGCAGGGGTCCACCCTGGACATGTCTCCAGTCCACCACAGGGCCCCACACAGCCACACTCCCACACTCACCCGTACGGGTAAATTAACCTAACTTGCATGTTTTTGGATTGTGGGAGGAAACCAGAGTTGCGGTTTCTACAACCCCAAATCAGAAAAAGCTGAGACAATGTGGAAATAACAAATAGAGGGACAAAATAGTTCTTTAATTTACTTTGACGGTATTATATTTTTAGAGAGAATGTTTAACAACACATTTCTCGAAGGCTATCAACTATAGGCCCAGCCTTTTCTGATTTGGGGTTGCATTTCCCAGTGCCAGACTATCACAATACAGCATGACTTAGAGCCGAAGCTGAATGGAGGTCACGGCTGGAGTTCAAAGTGAGGTCTGTCACCTGAGGTCTATGACTTTGCCACCAGGGAACTCTGAACAGCTCACTTAATGAATATTTTCAAGTATAAGCAGCCCTAAATAAGTGAAAGGCTGTGTTTGTTCAGAGCTTTTGAGTTTGGACTGACTTTGGACATCCAAATATTTGCTCTTGAAGTGGAAGTTAAGCGCTGAAATAAATGCATGTTCATAGCATCAATAAACGATCAAGATATGTCACAAAGAATGTGCAAAACATAAACATGAATTGTATGCTTTTAGTTTAAATGTGCGTGACTCTTTGTTTTTGGAGTTACGGGAATAGTAACAGATCTTGACGTGCTAGATCTGAACTGCCACCAGCTGCTACACACCGCCTTTGATTCAGCCGCAAAATATATTTTAATAAATCCGTGAATATCTGCATGTGTAGGAGGAAAGATGTTATATTATCAGTCTGCTGCAAAGATTTTTTTCTAACTGAGTTTTCCAGTTGTTTCCACTCACACATGCACGTCCTGTGAGCATGGATGGATGCGGTGCATGTTTACGTCGCCAGCGGCAGAGTAACTGAGGCTTGCTCAGAGGAAGACTGTGATGACGGGCCGGTCGTTGTGTAATACTTGTGAGCATCTGGGGGTAAAACAAAATTACCTTCCTCGTTTTTTTTCCTTTGCATAAATAAATAAATTAAAATAAAACAGCAACATCAGCCGACATGGACTGAATCCAGTGGAGAACAGAGCGGTTCCCCCAACAAGCATGCCAGTGATGTCACATTCGGGCCTCTTTAAAGATGGCTGTGGCGAAACAATACAATGTCATTTTCCAGCCAAACTACTTGAATTACAGGTTTAATTGTACAACCAATTGTACAACTATCTTCAGAAGGTAGTTGTGGAGATGAAAGAGCAAGAGAGGGAAGGTTTTCCAATGGTTTGTTCTGTGGATATGAATGGTTGATGACAGCCTGCTGGTAGGCAGAGTTAACTACTAGCCCATATGTGGGAGGATTGTGCCTTGATAACACCCACAGACTGGTATGACACACCGACTGTCTCACAATCACAAACAAGCAGCTCTGAATGAGATGTCCTCTCTACTGGTTGGGATTGAAAATGTTTTTTGTTAGGCGTGTTTGGGGAATCTGAAAGGGAGAAGGCGAGGCAGTTGAGTCAAACTGCATGTAGGGAGTGGCCGTGGATAGGTGGTATCGCAATGTTTTTGATTGTCTCCTGAAGGGAGAACATTTACAGAAGATCTCAGCAGTAATACAACTGCAGCATACTGCTTCAAAAGTTTCTTATGAGCTCCTTAAAAGTCCTGGTGATGTTCACAACGACATTTACTTGATGTCTGTTTGTTGCAAACACGCACTCGGAGCCAGACTGGGTAATGAAAATCCTCTAATCCAAGCAGGTCTTTACTTTAAAATATACATCTTTGCTGCAGACACTAGCAGATTACATTTGGTTCATTATTGGAAGAAATATAGATCTTTTTTAAGATAGTGAATAATCTTATATTTGTATATTGAATAATACTATTTTCCCCAAAGTGTATAGACTGAAATACTGACATTAACTTAACTCAACCTCGGTGCAACAAATTCTTCCTCCAACAGTAAACAGGAAAGGCAGTAATATAATGTCCAGTTGCTGCAAAACAGAAAATCTATTTAAAACAAAACCGTGACACACCTGTTGAGATCGCTGCTTCTCTGTGTTTGATTTTCAGACGAAGGGTCGTTGTGAAGCTTGGTCTCTCGACTGCTCGAGTATGTTTACACGTCGCTGAACAGAAGTAAACTTGGGCACCAGAGTTGACATGACGTTGGCTGCAGAGTTGACTCTTGATTTTTTTATTTCGCAATGTTGCTTTTGTTAAGTGCATTTCCGTGTTTCAGTCTATACTTTACAGGAAAAGACTATTGTAATAAAGTACAAAGTACAAGACAGGGTTTTCTACTCTCCTAATTAAAAAACAGTTGGCTGCCGTAGGATCAGCACCATCAGTTACTCCTATGATCAGTATTGATACACGTTCAGTGCAGGTAAGATTCTCCTTAAGAATCATGTGAGTATAATTTCCCCCCAAGTAAACTGTCTGTAATCATAATTGTTTATTGACTGATACCTCAAACAGCTCTGTTATAGGCTGGATGTATATGTAGTCATGTGCAAAAGTTACTGCATCCTCTCATCCTCGTTTGTTTTTTTTGGAATGCGTAAAAATGACCAGATCATGAATGGTTGTAGTTTTATACAAGTGCAACCTTAGACGGACAAAAACATATAAGTGTGCTATGAAGACAGAAATAATAATAAGTAATTATTCCCTGAGTCTACTATCAGCCTGCCACATAATTGTGGAGGAATCTGGAGGTGTTTCTGTGGAAACGGTGGGGTTTTTTGTTTTTGCAACCAAAAAAACCAAAACAACCAAATTGTAGAGTGGATTAATTTGCTGGAACAAACAATGGGAACCATGAGCCAAATGCTGATAATAAAACGTACTTCTGTTACTCAAAAGAATAAGAAGAAGATGGCGAGTTCGGGGTTGCTCTTGAGCTCCCACCAACAACTAAAACCCAGTCCAGGATTATCCCTCATCCTGCCCCTCGTCCTGCCTCTCTGTTTTACCCTCCCTTGCTTCCTCCTACCGGGGTTTCCATGGCTCCTTCAGCTCCTTGTGAGTGACGTCTGGAGAATAACCAGCCAGCAATCGTCTTGTTGCCGGCAGATGTGCTGATGCTGCACTGTGTTGGCGTGTCGTTGTAATAGGGCTGGGCGATATGGACCAAAAGTCATATCTCGATATTTTCTAGCTGAATGGCGATACTCGATATATATCAATATTTTTTCTGTGACATAAGCATTATACCATAGCATCTCTGTTAGCTTCATTTTTTTTTCAGTTTTTCAGTTTTAATACAACATGCCAAATGTCAAACAGGTACCTTTATTAACAGAGGTCTGCACAATATCAAAATGTATAAAACAAATGAAATAAAAATAAACTGCCTGCATATATAGAATAAAAATTCTTCTTGAATAAAATAAAACAAATATCCCTTTCCTGCATAACAATTAAATTAAAATACGCTGTGCAATTAATACAATGTAGACAGTAACAGGCAGACTTTTCCACTGAGGTGGACAGTTGTGCAAATAACAAAACATTTGTTCAAATCTCAAATAAAACATGTAAACAGATATTGGATCTCTTTGAGCAAATCTCAAATAATTACAACAAGTCAACTACTGTACATTTTACAGATTTTGTGCCAGGAAAACTAACCTGTCAACACTATCAGGTTTCAGCACACAAAGGTACTTTTCTGCCAGCGCGAGGGGTCAGCGTTGATGTACAGTCAATTTGTCGCAAAAAAAGCTATATCGATATAAACGATATTGTCTCATACCATATCACGTTTGAAAATATATCGATAAATATCAAAATCTTGATATATCGCCCAGGCTTGCATTGTAACACGTGTGTTCTCACAACGGTGATTTGGTCCGGACTACAAAGCTACAATTTCAGGTCAGCCAGTGGAAGTGGAAAAGATTCCGTCCACAGTAATATCAGCCAACCAGAGGGACTTTAAAAGCATCATTTCAAAGTTACACAGTGAAGAAAGAAGTCTGCACTCATGGAGGAGTTTATATATCAATGTGGCCCCCAAAAATAGTCACTTTGATCTGAGCTTAAGAGCACTTTTAGATATATTGAGTCGTAGTTATGCAGATGAGACCCTTGTTGGAACAAGAAACAAGCTGCGCACGTGTCCTCGGTAAATCACAGGTCTGCTTGTTTGTGACACTTTGCTAATTTGTGCTGCTCCTTTTTAGACTGCTTTGGCCATTACTGAAAGGGGCTCGTAGCAGCTCTGCGAAGACATCAGTGCAGTTTTTTTATTTTGGCAGCTGAGTCCTGGTTGTGAACACCGTTCAGTCACAGTGGGCTGTTGGTGATTCACCGCCACACACCAAGTTAGCCGGCCGAGTAAACCTGGCTCAGACTGTTTCAGTCATCACATGTTTCAAAGGCTTTCTCTCTGTGCTCAAATTGTTTTGTTCTTAGCAATAAGAGTTTGTGCACTTCTGTGTGTGAGTGTGAATGTTGGCAAAGGGAAGTGTGTGTCTCATTCACATTTAATCCATTACTGTCATTCTGTTGATCCAGAGAACATCCCGTCAGCTCAGGTCACTCCAGACGTGTGCGTAATGAGCTCATCTGCTGACAGTTGCTGTTACAAGTGAAACAAATGAGAACTGTCCTCGTTTTGGGCAATTCTGTTTCATACTGATGAGCAGATAGTCAGAGCACGAGGTTGAAAGCTATTGAACGGCTCTTACAAATGTTATTGTTATTCACTGTTGTGACTTACTTGGTTAGAAGACTAAACTATTGTTTAACATTGGATGAGTAACGCCCCTGAAATGATGTGAGGATTATGAGTGGATAAGTGTCAGGGGAACTTAAATTGTGGGGGATGAAGCTATATGCTTTTGATATGATATACTTCTGTCCTGGAATAAGTTGAAAGTGGTGCCAGCTCTTCTCCATGCTACTCCACAGCTGAACGCAGTATATTGAGAGCTTTAGAGTTATTGGTTAATTCCCCACAAAGCCTCTGTCTCTATTCCCAGACTTCTGTCTTCTGCTCATTTTTAGAGTAGAAAAGGTCTGAAATATATAAGCACACAGCGACTTGCAATCAAAACCAATAATAAAAGAGAAAGCAATCCCACCGTCAGCATTTTGCCACAAATCTTTGAGTTACAACAGAGGAAGCCTCCGTATTGAACGGCATTACACTGCTCACCGTGCTGGAAACTGCAGCACATTCCTGCCTGCCTCCAACATGACTCACACTCCCCATTTTTATGACAAGATAAATCAACTTATACTAGTCACTTGCACAATATTTAGCCAGCTGATCAAGTTGAGCCCGCTGGCAGCTAACAACGGGCAGCTGGTGAAGCACTGGGATGCAAGTAAAATAAACAAGGGTGTCAAATTCAATGAGCTTCTGCCTTTCTTAGTCATCCGGTCCGTTCCTCACTGTTTACAAATGAAAGCCCATCTAAGAACATGACAAAGTCCCCTTCCACATGGTGAATCTCCAGTATTTGTCAAAGTTGGTTTTCCTCACCAAACAGACCCCCGATGGTGCCGCGGCACCCCTGCTCTCAATATACTGGCTTCAAAGCATGCAGGATGCAGACATCTTGTTATTCCTGCATGGTATTGTACAGACTGCTACTCTGCATGTCGTCTAAAAAGCTTGGATCCCACAGATCACATACCTCTGACATTCTGTGGGACAAAAACACTCATGATAATTTTTTTCCCTGACTTCAAGCATGACCATGACAGTTTTTTTAAGAACTGCAAAAGGCATGACGAGATCATGATTAATGCTTGACAACAATGAACTGTCTTGGTGGAGAAAATTGAGCATTTTTTTCTAAGAATAATGTTTTAGTTTTTTTTCATAACAATGATGTTACAACAATGATAATGAAAGCAAGTTCCATCACCAGTTCTCCACTTTGCACTTTTGCACAAATTAGCTCCAATATTTTATTTTTTTTTTCCCGGGAATTTTCATATGTTAAGGCATTTTTGTGCAATTTTAACTCACTAGAAATTCTCAATTGGCCTTAAAATTCTCTTGAGTAGAGCCTGAACAAAATACCAATAATCACGACTCAATCTTTATTGACACTGACATGTTTGATTCATTATTATTCAGATTATTTAATGATTCTCTCTTGGTTGGGATATTGGTAGGCCTTTTTTTCTGTTTACTGGATATTTAACTTGAAGTCCAACAGTGATCCTTTCCATCTCTTCCTAGACAGCCCATTGTGATTAATCAGTCAAGTCAAATGAGGATTGGTGGATGAGACAGATTTGCCTGCGATGGACTTTTGTCTTGGTGCAAAACTCAGTACCATCCTCACTTTAGCTCTCTCTGATTTTTTTCTTTTTCAAAAAGCATTTTGTATAGACTTTATTAGACTTGGGTTGACATTTCAGGCATGGCAGTCAGCTAGTTTCACCAAGCAAGATGTTTGAAGTGACGACTGGCGTTGTCAAGCCTTTTCTGCAGAGCAGCCTAAACTGTGTAGTGGAAGATATGCAGTAAATAAACCAGGTTTTAGTTTGATTACAGGCAGCAGGCAGCCGTTTAGATATCCAGTTATGTCTATTAACAACCCTGTTTCATTGTCTTTTGGAATTTATTTCTAAAATTGTCATTTTTATAAGCAACAAAAGTTACTAACTTTGTCTCAGACCCATTTTTAATGACTCGTCTCATCTATCATCTTACGGAATACTAAAAAAAACTACAGAACTATTCATTTTAAAATCATAACATCAACATATCTTGGTAAAAAATTATGTAAGTTTGTCTTTTTCTGGCTTTGTGCAATTTTAGTTCCTTGCCCTTTAAAACATATCTCTCCTTTAAAATTATCTCAGATAGAAATTTCTAAAAAGCAAAGCCTGGTAGAAAAGCATCCAAGTATTTCTTGCGAATGCACAGTATAAACCTTGTTTATCAAACACAACTAGCATTTTCTCTGGGCCAAACAGTTTATAAAAGAAGTATTTGTTCTTGCATCATGATTAATATAATTCCCCTTCAGGGATGAGTAAAGTGTCATTGACTTGAATTGAACTGAACTGAATTTCCTTAAATTTGTCAGTCCTTCACCTCGTCCCCCCACCCTTGTTTGGTTCACACAGCACCATGTCCTTCATCAGCATGCTCGCATTCAACAAACTGCATTGAGTTTTTCTGAGTGTGTCTCCCACCTCTGCTTTTCTTTATTTCTTTTTTTAGGTATCATGACAAACAGGAAGTGACCAGTAACTTCCTGGGAGCCATGTGGCTCATCTCGATAACCTTCCTCTCTATTGGCTATGGGGACATGGTACCACACACGTACTGTGGGAAAGGTGTGTGTCTGCTTACAGGGATCATGGTAGGTTCCTCTCTTTCTCACTACAACTCCTCCTCCAAAAAAGTTCAACATTAACTCATAATACTAGAGATGTTCCGATACCAATTCTGATGCCTGAGCTTTGGGTATTTGCCAACACTGAGTACTGTTCTATTACCAATGTGTATTATGAATTCCTGTATTTGTTGTTAATAACAAAATAAACCATTTTTAAATTAATGTCAGATAAAGACTACATAGAAAATAAAGAGCAGTTTCAAAGCTGAACCTGGGACAGGTAGCTAGCTCAGTCCAGCGACTAATGTGCAACTGCAGGAGTTTACAAGGCAGTATTAAATACCTTCCTGTGTTGGTTTTAAGAGCGACAAAGAAGAGTTTGGATTCTGTTCATAAAATGTTTATGTTATCAGATGACATATTGCTGTAAATACTCACCCATACCCTTTTTCGACAGTATCTGCGAGTATTTCCGGTACTGGTATTGGTATCACAACATCTCTAATTAATACACTAATGTCCTTCTTTATTTTGAACTAAAACATAAACTAACATTATATGTAAATTTCTCAATATTCATCAGAATTGGATATCCAAACATTCAAAATTCTTGTGTACCTTGTGGGCGAGAATGAAAATGTCCTTTTTCCGTTGGTTTCTTGAAACCTCTCCAATTAATTACACGCATTTGAACTATTTTAACCTTAAGGATTTTGTCCTTTTAAATCATCCTTTAAAAAAAACAAGTATGTAAAACAAGTAAGGGCGTGTTCAGGGGTTTACACTGGCACCGCTCAACTAGTCTGAGGCCAGTTGTTCCAATTCTGATCCATTCTGAGGCAATCCAGTTCAAATTTACAGAAGTTACATAGTTTGTTACAGTAATGTGACACAAAGTTACTCTTTCATGTAATACTTCAAAATTAACAAAACTTAGTGCTGGTATACATAGTTCTTTGGAACTGCAACAAATTTAGTAAAATCTTCTCCACAGGAGATGCTATGACTTACATATGTCAGATAAGGGATTCAAATTTCTGATAAAAATCTGAACTTCTGGGAACTTATAGACGTTGACAGTT
The DNA here is from genome assembly GCF_033807715.1 of Cololabis saira. Classification (NCBI taxonomy): domain Eukaryota; kingdom Metazoa; phylum Chordata; class Actinopteri; order Beloniformes; family Belonidae; genus Cololabis; species Cololabis saira. The sequence continues at coordinate 33,628,565 of NC_084596.1, read as the reverse complement.
GTCTGCAAGCCTAAAGTTTCTGATGGATGAAGCCGTTCAACCACGGGTTGCTATTTCTGCGAATCTGCTTGGACCCTGATGCTCACCACTTGCAGCCATATTTGCTGATACTGATTACACTGGACGATGAAGGATAACATACTGTACCAAATGTTGCTGTTTTTGTTTGGCATTCTGTCTGCACAACAGGGTGCCGGTTGCACAGCACTAGTAGTCGCGGTGGTTGCCAGAAAGCTGGAGTTGACCAAGGCTGAGAAGCATGTCCACAACTTCATGATGGACACACAACTCTGCAAACGAGTGAGTCACAACACACATATGTATAGTACATATACACACTGTGGGTATATATATATATATATATATATATATATATATTCTACATTCTACTTGCATAAAGCAGTGCAAGTACATTTGATTGTTACTTTAAAACGCCTGACTGTTATTGTATTTACAAAGGATCAGATAATCCAAGATGTTTAAATACATTTATCACTCAGATAATTTTTTTTAGATTAATTAAACTCCATCAGTTTTAGAACAGCATTTGTTGTCTCATTTCCTAATATATTGTCTATATATAATGTGAGGATCCTGTCTTCAGACTTGATGGTCAAGTGACATTTATGCATGATTAAAAATCACGATGATTGGTTTTGTGTTTACACGTGTATTAGTGAAGTGTATGGGTGTATTTGGATGACAATACTGCAATAACCGTTTTAGAGTGACATGTAATATTAAGGTTGGATGAAAAGATACAACTTAACTAACTTTATACGCACACATATTTGCTCAACGTCCTCACACATGTGGACATTTTCTTTACTTTGTATGTGAGTGCTGAGTACTGAGTAACTGGAGTACACACACACACACACACACACACACACACACACACACACACACACACACACACACACACACACACACACACACACACACACACACACACACACACACACACACACACAAGAAAGAAAGAAAGAAAGAAAGAAAGAAAGAAAGAAAGAAAGAAAGAAAGAAAGAAAGAAAGAAAGAAAGAAAGAAAGAAAGAAAGAAAGAAAGAAAGAAAGAAAGAAAGAAAGAAAGAACAAGAAAGAAAGAAAGAAAATAAGCTGTATGAAAAAAAATGCAAACGTAATTCTGAGGACAAACTGGAGAAGAAGAAACAGAGACGTTACACTCACAGGGGAGTAAGTAAGGAGCTCCAACTCAAATAATCTGCCCGGTTTTAGTGGCCGTGTCTGAGGTTTATGAAGGAAATAAAGCAGGGTCAACATGACAAGCTAGAATGTTGTACACATCAACCCATACCATCACCCTAGCGTTTGGGGATGTAATTATAAAGTGAAGAAAACACAACAATACCCAAGTATCAATGCCAACTGCAGCATTTGTGTAGATAGCAGATCTACAAGTTCAACACATCGCAACACATTGTGAACTTGTAGATCGGCGATTTTCAACTTTAATTACAATAATAAAGGAATGGTTTCAGACATACAAGGTTCCACCCAACAGCAAAGACTGTCTGATCTACTAAGTTTTAGACATGGCACGCAGATGAAGTGTTCGCTGTGGGATCAATGTTCATTACTCCAAAAAAAGTCAAGAACACCCAACATTCTTACTTTGGCAACTGGGGCTTTATTTCTGAGAATTTGCTGAAGTGTTATGAACATACACATGCCCAAAATATGAGCAATGGACGAGGAACAGATATGCTCAACGTGACCTTGTCTGCCAGTGCAAATTAGATGCATATTTTTTGTAAAAGCAGACATCATACAACACCAGTCTATCTCCAACCTGTGCAAACATTCTAAAACAAAATGATGAAGTAAATAAAAATTCCCGAAGTACATTGAGTTGGGTTGTAAGTGCACAAGCCGGTTATAGAGTAACATCGTATGTATATGATGTGTTAACAAGACATGTTGTAACATACTGTACCTTCAAAAGAATATCAGAGTGGTGAACCTTCAACGATTGGTGGTATTCTTTCCACCGAGTTTGTGGCCACATTTACTGCCGTCTCCCTCCACAAAGCATTGTGTTATTTTTCTGATGGATTATGTTGAACGTATGTCCATAGATTATTTTGTTGTTTCTGATCACAAAGCCCCTCTGTTGACGCTGCCGCCGTCATCCATCAATGAATTGATGAACTCAATTGCATGTCTGAGTGACTAGTGACCGCAAGTGTGTTGTGCATGGCAGGTGGTGGGCGTGACCAAAAAAGGATAGGATGCATCAGCATTGCTGATACTTTTTTAGCTTTTGACAGCCTGGTTACACACACAATAGACAGAAATGTTGTGCATTTTGAATGTCTGATAGACCACCCAGCAACATTTTCGTCCAGTCGACCACGACTCATACACGTCTTCATGTTTTGGTCATCAAAGAGACATGTTTAGCTTGTCACCGTCTCGTTATCGTCATGACAAATAAGGCCGCCAACAAAATTTTTATCATCGAAAACAACACTGGCCTAAGTGCTGACTTAAATTGTCATTGCCAACTTGATACCTTCTAGCACACTAAAGATTTCAGTACAAGAGGTGCCCTGGCTGGAGTAGTAAGTTTACTGTGCTCACGTATACACAAGTGTAGTCGCCAAAGACTATTGATGTTCTTACCCATAGATGTCTATTGAAACCTCTGACGAACCATGAATGCTGTTGGGTTCAGGGGTGAGCCCAGAGAGTCAGCTGAGATCTTAGAGAGGCAGGATCGTTTGGAGTTGTTTTAGCACCTATCTGGCACGCTGAATGGACCTGATCACCAGGAGAAAGAAAAGTCAAATGAAGCACACCATTTAAGCTTATCAACATTGAACCGGTCTTGGAGAACATTCTTCGCTACAACCTCCAAGAGACTAGGTTTGTTGGCAAGTCTAGATATTTATACAGGCTTCTTGACGTGTTGAAAAAAAAATAAAAAATGTATTTTTCCTCCCTTATTCTTTCTAAATGAGTGAGATTTTAAAAATGTATAGCCTTTTATAACTGTTCCAAAGGAAGGGATATTAAAGAGAGGGGATATTTTGATGTTGAGACCAGGATAGTCTATCGAGGCATCAAGTGTCCTGTCCTTCTTCCTGACAAAATAAAAAATCCAGACCTGAAGGTGAAGACGATGGATGAATCCAGCCACCCTCCAGTAAGAATTCAACATAGCTCTTCACTGCCTGCAACTAAGGACGCTACTTACTCATGGAGTAATGTCCCCTAAGGATGGACGATACTCCGAAGAAAGATAATGAGTTGTAGAGCTGATGTGGAGGGATTTACAGACCATCAGATATGTCCTGTGCAAGTGCTCATGAAAATGTTTTTCAGAGGTTCTTTGGGAGTCCTTCTGGTTCTTGTTAAATTAAATCTGCCAAGAAAGTATTCCGGTATGCCATTTCAAATAACCAGGCAATACTGAAATATTGAGAAAAGGAGAGTATTGTAAGATATCAAAGAGGTGAAAACTGAGGCTGCCAGAAGTTTTGTCTGGGAAGATTAGGAGAACAGCTTTGGTGGGAGGAGGAGCGTGACATAACAGCCTGTCATCAAGAGTGGTAGCCTGAGGAGGTTTTCCGAAGGGTTAAATCCTCATAACTATGGTAATGTAGAAAAACAAAAAAAAAACGCAAATCCACCTAGACTATAAGGAGAGAATTAGTAGAGGTACAGTAGTTTTTTTCCGTTGGGGGTGTTTTTGAGACGATGTAATTCCACTTCTCTGCATTTCACCATTGTCATCTGCTTTATTGATGAGCCTCGTCTTTTACTGGACAGAAGACAAAACGTGTGCCTCTCAGGTGGCAATGTGGTTCCTCAGAGAGAGACAAGCCCTTTACGGCTGCATATTCTCCTTTAGACAGCTGGACACACCGGTGCAAACCTTTCACATGGACCTATAAGCCAGAGGGTTTCAGGTGGGACGTCCCACCTCTGATCTCCTGGGTGCCACTATGTTTGGGCTTTGCAGATGATCTGATCTAACACCAAGTTATATATCAAATTTTATTGCTTACACTCAGGCAGGGTGATCAATATTCTTAGGCAGTTTAAGGGGGCATCAAATGGTATTTAACTGGATCTGCCAAACCTTTCACAGGGTGCCAAACACAACTGATTTGTTCCAACCACTCTCTGCAACTACTGTTTGAAACTTTAGAGCCTACACTCAAGTGTAAAAGTCAGTACTGCCTTTTGTAATCCTGTGTTGTGTGTGTGTGTATGTGTTTTTACAGCCACTTTTACACGTATGATACTCTGATTCCCTCTTTATTCTGCATCCCCTACTCAGGTGTGCATTCACAGTGATGCCACAGTAAAAAGTGCAATATTCCCTCCCAAATGTGAGCAAACCATTTGAAAAACCATTACACGATCTAAAGACGTCCCCTTTTCTTTTACTTTAGATTCACAGTCAGGAACAAGCCCCTAATGTCTCAATGTCATTGATCACATTATCCATTTGATGTTGAATAAAGCATGGCGCTTCAAAAAACGGCAATAAAAATAAAGCTTCTGGTAGTTCCCGTGGGGCACGCACACTGCAGTGCTGCCCTCAGTTTCCCAGTCACTGATGGAGGTTGTGATGTCACCCCTAATCAAGGGGGCCTCAGATATGATGAATGATGGCTAATTTTAGTAAAAATCTTGTTACAGTACAATGTTGTGCTGGGAAAACCTGCATCCTAGCTTTTACATGAGTGTTATTTTGGCACTTGCAACTAACCTAAAAATGTTTGCAGAGCAATTGCACCCCAACCCCTCCCAACAATACCCACCAAACCCCACCCCCCAGTAGTTGCCTCCCCGAGCAGGTCAGCAGTGCTGCCATTAACAGTTATTTTAGAGAGTGTCAGAACAGAACAGAATGGAGAGTCTGAGGGGTTCATTTGGTCTCCAAACTCCCCAGAGACAAATCTGATGGGTCCCGATGGCATCTGTGGGAAGCAATTCTAATCCACAGAGACTCCACACCACAACCAATGGGGGCCAAATGATTTATTGCTAAAAATCCTAGTACCAGACACTTCAGGACAGCCTGATGTTCTTTGTCCAGACCCTGGCTGCTCAGATCTCTTTTGAGAGCACAAATATGACCAATTCAATATTAAGTGGGTGGGTGGGTCATAATGTTTCTGTTGATTGGTGTATCTATATATATATATATATTCAAAACCTTGATTCTTTTATTTTTTTCAGCCATTCTGAAGTAGATTTCAAGAATATTTTTGCATGATGGATGAAAAACAACCTGTAATCATGACGCTTCCAGTTCTGTAGTTCACACTCACAGTAGTTATGAGACATCTTTATTATAATGCTTTGTTTTGTTTTATGCTAAACACGGCACTATGCATTATGACCAACCAACATCTGTCTGTAGGACAATGTTCCAGAAGTATTGTGGTTTGCTCATATGCAGTCTTGTGAGCCTCGGTCTGGCCTCCATGTCCTTTTGAGACACCAGAGGCTTTCTGCTGGCAATTATTCCAAACACACCATACTTGTTCAGCTTGGTTATGCTGTCTTTAACGTTTAAATTGCCCAGGGAGGCCTGTAGGGTCTGAGATGTGGCTCATTGGGTTGTTTTTTTTTGTATTTCTCTGAACGTTGGACATTCAAACCTGGGGAGAGTGACGATTATTTTGAATATTTCAATTTTCTGTAGCATTACATGCACACACACGCAAAACTGCTGTAAAATCAAAAGAGGGGTATTAACGTTTGCGCATGACTATAAAACAAATGCCTTATAAAAAGCATTACATTGTTGTTTTAGATGTGTAGCAACAACCCAGCTTATGATAAACAGGATAACGTTCCCAATTGATAGCATGAACTGAAATTCACAGCTAACCACTCAAAATATCAACATGTGAGTTTGAAAATGTACATTTTGAAACATTGAAGACGAGATCAGCAAATGTCACATTAAAGGAGCTTGAGGCTCCTTTTAAGAAATGAGACTCTCTAGCGCCACCCTTCACCACGACGGCCGTCGGGGGTACTGCAGCCAACAGCAAAACCGGCACGGGAGAACGGGGAGAACGCACATGCAGCGTCATGTGACGTCACATCCGCAGGACAGCGTGGGAAATTCGGGACCGAATTGCAGCACATTTTGCAGCAACAGCCTGTTCAAGGCAACGGAGAGATACACTAGAGGGCTCATTCTTTTGGGTTTGGAACGCTTCATCTGACATTATTACTAGAAAACTTAAAACGTATACACATTTTTTTCATAAATTCTGCCTCAATCCAGCCTCAAGCTCCTTTAAGTAAGACAGGGTCATTATACTGCATTGACAATATTCCCTCTACGTCAGCACTCCAAGCATGTCCTTATTATTTACAGGTGATCTCACATTCCCCAAGATAATCAAGGGAAAATTGTGATTTCGCAGAAAAAAAATTTGAAGAAAATCTCGAACAGATAAAAAGACACATTTGAACACTAAGTCTAACGTGCTTTGTAATTTGTGTAATCCCATTAACGGACGATGCCCTGTTCCACTTTCATGAAACCCAAGCATCTGCTCTGGGAAAGGGAAATCTCAAAAAGCCACCTTCAATCTTTCATTGGAGTGACTGGATACCTGAAGCTTAATACGGAGAAAGCTCTGAGAGGGAAAACCTATAGTACTGGGAAGGTGAAGAGATGAGCCTTCACCAGCATGGTAAACTAGGCTTGGTGTCAATCCAGAGGCTGGTGGCACAAAATGTAAGGAGTTCTGGCGGCATGTGCAGCATGTGGATATGTTTCATCTCTTACTTGAAACCTCTGCAATTAATTTGACAAGAATACATGGTTGCACACCCAGCAGCTTCTTCTCGTTGAAGCTGAGTACTTTGCATATTTTGTTATTAGTTTCCCAGCGTGGGCCTGAGGGCTCTGTCTCAGCTGGGTCTATCTTGGCCAGATTGGACCTTTCAGCCGGCACCCAAGTGCACAGATGGATGAAGGGGAGGCCCAGTCGATAGTGATATATGTGTGGTTGGTTAATCCAAAGAAGAGCTGGCAATCAGGCAGAGGTTTCCAAAACTCAGTGTAAAATCAGAGCCATGAAACACAATGAAAATCAAAAAGGCTTACAGTAGACGGCTGCTGGAACTATGAGATGAGATGAGAATAATGACAAAAAACGCTAGAGGAAGAAATACATTTGCTAACTTTTATACACGAGCAAAGGGAGATAAGTTCAACTACAACTGATTAGGGAGAACAGAGGAGATGAGCAAGGCCTAGACAAGGAAGCAAAAACTTGATGATAATAAAATACGTGATGCCCAGTAAGGCCTTTTATTTGATCATTATTTTATATTTATTATTATTTATTTATTATGTATATATGTACTTTTTCCATACAACAATAATGACCACTACTGAATAGCTGACGTTCAGTAAGTTGCAATATATAAAATATCATTTTTTTCTCACTTTGTGTCACAGGTCAAGAACACAGCTGCCAATGTACTCAGGGAAACATGGCTCATTTACAAACACACCAAGCTCGTCAAGAAGATAGACCATGCCAAGGTGCGAAAACACCAGCGCAAGTTTCTCCAAGCCATTCACCAGTAAGTCCCGCGCCATGGCAGCGTTGTGTAGTCCAACCTGCACAAAACGTTGTTCTTCCCCACCAATGAGGATCTTTCAGCATGGACAAAAACTAAAACTACTGTTCAGTCCATGTAGTTGTTTTTTTTTAAGGTTCAAAATGTATAGATTTCTTGATTGGTTGTATTTTAATAATATCGTGAAATGTAGCCATAGCTGTGTAGTATCACCATACAGTTTGTGTTAGTGTCCTCTTAGCATACCATTGATTGTTATGCCTTTTCACTTGCAAACTGACGAATGCAAATACACACACACACACACACACGCACACACACACACACACACACCCACACGCACACACACTCATATACACACACACTCACGCACACACTCTACAAACTATTGTAATGGTCTTTCCTTTTCCCCTACCCGCACCCTTCCCCCCAACCCTCCTTTATCCTGCGCTTTAAGCAAGAAGTGTAATGGTTCCACTGGTTTCGTGAATGTTGTGGGGTTAAAACTCTGTACTGTGTTCTGTCCTTGTTTTGCTCTATCACTGCAGAGCTCAGAAGTAAGTTGAGTCTTCTATGTTTCCTTCTCCTACTGTTTCTTCAACATTCTCCTCCTCCTCCTCCTCTCTCCATGTCTGCGTTTGACATGCATGAAAAAAAAAATGCTGGATGCCGAATTGTTTTGTTTTGTTTTTCTTTATTTTAGTGTTCCATTTACTTCCCTCTCCCTCACATCCTCCCTTAAATGGAATGGAAAAAAAAAAGCATCAACATTATGCCACCCGTGTCAATGATGGACGGTTGTTTGGAGAGAATGTGTGAAAGCAAATGTTTCTTGCACAGAATATTTTATTTTGGCCTGGCCGACATGCACATATATATTGTAGTGTATAATGTTGCTACTTAAACAGATACCTTCTCGTGAAGTCATATTAACCTGCATCAACATGGTTCCAGGGAGGCAGAAATGCTTGCTACTGATTTAGTTTATGCCTTTTTTGTTTTATTGGTTTCTTCCTGATATAAGATCAAGCAATGAGGTTTAAAAGGTCAAAAATGGCACAGGACATCATGTACATCAGGGATTGAGTGATACAATGCCGTACACTGATTAATAAGGGTTTTAGCTCTCCAACTCTTCTTCCTGGACAGCCATATGGGCAGGTCCGTGCACAGATAGACTCCAGATGGTGCTCAAGCACCTGCCATTTTACCCCTTTGACTTGATGTCTCCTAGAATTAGACATGTTTTTGAACAATTTCAAATTTTATAATGTAGGTTTTAAAATGAAGCATTTCTTTTTAGCTCCTTGAATTTAATTTAAATGAAAAGAATGTTCACAACAACCATTATTTAAGTACCGATTTTGTGACGTTGAAACGCCCCCCCACCACCAGTATACAGTAGGTAACAATGGTGTGCTCTAATCTGGCAGACCAACATGAAATAACAGGAACAAAGAGGGTTAGAAGCAATGATCGGGTTTGAAGACCACACGCGGAAGAGAAAAGAGAAAAATGTGCCTGCCGGTCCCCCACAGCTGTCTGAGCTCCAGTCTGCTGCTAGCTGTGTGTGTTCACACCTTTTCATCCTTTAAGTTTGAGGCAGCATCAAGACAGACTCGCTCTGCGTGTAAAACAACACCACGTCAATGCTTGTGTGTCTGGCAGTAGAAGAGGAGATTGGTAAAGCGGGACAGACAGCCACAGATGGTACGACGGGAGCTTTAAAGAGGACAGGAAGTTAGTGTGGGGTTGTTCAGCAGAACTATGTCGTACATCACTGTCACCATATCTGAACGTCTGTGCGATTATGTCAGACCTGAGGAATTTGATTGCGGAAAAATCAGATTTGAATGTAAAACTATTCATCAAAATGTTTATATAATAGTTTTTCCTAAAATTTATCATAAGCTTGCAGTTTCTTAAACTACACAAATTGCTTTTTATGATTCTAAAGTTTCAAGAATGAAGCTGCATGTGCTGAATGTTAATATTTTGTCAGCATTAATTGCTGAATTGGCTTTACTGAAGTCAAATCCACATCGTTGTAAACCACAGTAATCCACATCACTAAAAAAATAGAGCATTTCAAAATGGAAATTAGTCCAATTAAAATGTATGAGCAGTAAACATACTTAAAAGTGAGCCAGAATATTTACTTTTTAAAATTCATCAGCTACCTGTATGTCACCAAGCATTTTCTCACAAATAACCATTATAAAACACAATGAGTTCACTTCTGGGGAGATTAACGCCTAATGATCATACACAACATTGCTTTTGCTCGTTTGCAGCAGAAAGAACAGAAAGAAAGCGTTAGAGGAGACGGCTCCACATAAAAGCCTGGATCAAGTCATCCAGCAGCAGGAAGGATGAGGGAGATTTATCACTTATTGGTGCCCCAATGAAGCATTTTCAGTTTTGCTTACTTTCTTGTCAATATTTCAAAAGCACTTCATATAGCACGATTAATCTGGTCCACTTTTCACGGAAAAAAAATACTCAAATGTGCTTTGCAGTGTTAAGAAAAAAAGAGCAGTACATTATGCACGAAGTATAGAAATATAAATTAAAAAGAATTCCAGTACTATGTACAATGTGGTAAGGGTTGTGAGTTGCAGAGCGTGGAGGGAGCGATGGAGACTGCGCTGTCCCCCAAGGTTTGGTGTTTGGTCCTGAGAGGTGAACAGGTCAGCGTGAGAGGACTGAAGCCGACAGGAGGTGGAGTGGTGGTGACGGAGGTCAGTGAGGTCAGAAGTGGCCAGATTGTGAAAAGCAGTCGAGGTCCTGGAAAATAGGAGGAATGAGGTTGCAGGATGGGGTAAGTGACGTAGTTAAATTAGGTTAAATTGTTGTTAAAGATTCCAGATATGTTTTGATTGAGACATCTGTTCAGATGTTACTGTATTTTGTTAATGACTTTGATTGGATGATCAACATGTCTGATTTGCTGTGGTTAAGCTGGAGGAAGTTGATTAGCTTGTAGAGCTTTTTTAAAGTGAGGCATTCACTTAGAGAGGAGCAGCTGGTTGAGATGATGGAGTTAGTTGTAATGTAAAGTTGAACTCATCAGCAAAGCAGTGGAAGTGGAGACTGTGTTTACAAATGACGTTTCCAAGGGGGGCCAAGAACGGAGCTCTGAGTAACACCTTGAGGCAGTCTTGAAGGTAGGAGAGGAGGATATTGTGATTGATGGTGTCGAAGGCAGCAGCGATGTCGAAGATGATGAAGAGAAGCGGCCGGAGGCTGAGACTGAGTAGTCTGCAAGGTCAGTGAGGTCATTAGAATAAGCAGAGTTGTCAAAAGTATTCACATTCATTACTCAGGTAGAAGTATCGATACTAGAGTTTAAAAATACTCCTGTAGAAGTTGAAGTATCAACTCAAGTTTTTTACTCAAGTAAAAGTATAAAAGTACTGGTTTCAAAACTACTTAAAGTATAAATGTAAAAGTAATGTAAGGGGGAAAAAAGCCATTAAGGACAAAATCCATTGAAAATGAATGCATCTTAGTATAATGCAAATATATTAAAGAACCATATATGTGTACTATTGAGCATTAACATGTGTTTCAGAGAGCAGGAGATATGATGACTAGTTGCCTATAAGTATTGTAATGGTGCAAAAACATATTTCAGAGGCATGTTATCATTTATCCTAACCTTTATTGGAATGTACATCCAAGTTTAGTTGCAGGAGTCTGAGGGAACGGATGTAAGAACAAAACTACAAGAACATCTGAAACAACCACAACCAAATTCACTCTATCCGGATGGAGCAATTTAACTGGATAGTTTTTTTTTAAAGGCCGAAATGAGATACAGTAACGAGGCTGTTTTTAAAATGTAAGGAGCAAAAAGTACAGATAATTGCGTGAAAATGTAAGGAGTAAAAGTAAAATGTTGTCTCCTTTTTAAGGAGTAAAAGTAAAATGTCGTCTGTAAAATAATTACTCCAGTGAAGTATAGATAACCAAAATGTCTACTTAAGTAAGGTAACGAAGTATTTGTACTTCGTTACTTGACACCTCTGAGAATAAGAAAGAATAAACTCTGATGGGTCTAAAACCTGTGAATGTAGGACTACGGAAATAAATGCCTGTGTAAATAAAACAAGTGGTAGCCTATTGTAGGTTTATATAGGCTATATATTATGTTGTAAATAAATGTCATTCGTCGGATTACCCTGATTCTCTTGGCTTGAGCACCTGCCCCCAGAAACATCTGTGCACGGCCCTGCGTATAGGATAGCAAAGCCCAACAAACAGACACACATGAGCTGAAGCAGTTCCCCACAGAAATAGAGCTGCAATCAAAAATTCTCTGATACACCGATTTGCATATGAATGGATGTCCTTGACTGTCATCCTGTTTCATAATTTGCTGAACAGGGAAAATCTTCCTCTCAAAAAATTCAGGAGATGAATCTGTTATGGAACAACTAACAATTATGGGTTGTTTTTACGTCCCTTTTAAAAGTTCACCTTCACAATTTATCCGATTAGTGATAGGGAGGCCACGCGTCGAAGGCATCACAAAACATATTTTACTGTATCATTGCATGAGTTATTTAAAATGTCTATGTTGCCATATGTTCTGGAGTTTCAATAGACTTTTTTTTTATTTTTCCAGAAAACTTTCATTAACTTGTAGGATTCACTTACACACAGAAGTCTTTGGGCTTACACACACCGGTCACTTCATTAGGTACACCTTGCTGGTACCAGGTATGACCTTCTGCTACGGGAATAGTTTTAATTCTTCGCAGCATAGATTCAACAAGATACTGGAGACATTCCTCAGAGATCATGGTTATTGTTGACACCGTAGCATCACACAGTTCAGGCACATTAGTCAGTTGAATATCTGCCCCGTTCCCCCACAACCACGAACCCGCCCTATCGGATTGAGCTCTCTTAACTGTGGAGGCAGTTCATATACACTGTTGTCATGTTGAAGAAACAAGTGTGAGTTTATTTGAGCTTTGTGACATAGCATCGTATCCTCTGTTATGAGCGAGGTGTGGCGGACCCAAATGCAGGAGACGGAGAAAGTCCCTTAAATTCAAGTGAAAAGTGCTGCATACGCAGGTAATCCAAGAAAAAAACTTCTACAGGGAGAATACAGAAACATCACAGGGACTGGCAGGGAAGAAGGGAAATTCATAGAGAAGAGGCTTCATTAGAAATCAAGATTAAAACCGGGGAACTCTAGAAAATATGACAAAACAATGGCAGAATAATGATAAAACACAGAAAAATCCCATTAAAACCAAAACCCAACACACACCCTGGACCCTGCAGTTCTGCTGAACGTCACCATCAGAAGATGGATACGGTTTTTATAAAAGGAGAAATACTCATTTAAAACACGCTCAATTGATAGTGAGGGGCTTAAGGTATGTGGAGAAAAATATCCTCCACACCATTACAGCAGCAGCTGCCTGGACCGTTGGATCGATCTATACCTTCACGTTATTTATGCTCATTTCTGACCCTAAAATCCATATTTCTGACCCTAAAATCCATATTTCTGCCGCTACCATCCATATTTCGCGCATGTGAATTGTAGTTAATGGTCCTCTCTCTCTTACAAATAGCTGTGTTAAAATCCCAGCAGTTTTTGAGCTACTCAGACAAGCCCACCGAGCACAAACAAAAATAACACACTCTAAGTCACTTGAATGACCTATTTTACATAATATGATGCTTTGTTAAAACTTTAGCCGGCTGTCCTGTGCAGGGCTGGTCTATTAAGTCCACCACCAGTGACTACTGCTTTTGACAACATGTAGTGTGCAGTGTGCAGCGTGTCCCAAGTACCTGGATATGTATTGTTTCTGGTTACATTTCTGGTGTAGGCCTGATCAGTCTACCTGGCACACCGTATCCCATAATGCAGTGTGCCACTACAGTGGAAGCCAGTCAAAACTCTCATGAGACATAATTGCTTTTAACAACAAGAGCCAGGCCAGTGTGCAGTGCATGCTGTCTACGCAGCAGCTCATCTCTACAGCCTAAATGCGGCGAGCTTTTGGCACGTGATTGGCTGATTATATATTTACACGGATGAGCAGCTGAACCTAATAAAGGGTGTACCTAATAAAGTGGACAGTCAGTCTTCATACAATCGCACGCTGAAAATCCTGCAATATTATGAGCAATAATGCTCAAATGATATTTCATTATGCACAAAGTTCATAGTCACTGCACGCTTACCACATGACCAGTGTGAAAATATGATTCCTATCACTGACCTGTTTGTAGCTCTGCAAGAAAGGCATGCCTTTGTTTTTCTTTCTTTCATATATTAGTTCTGGATGGAAAGAGATGGGGATTTTTTATTTTATTTTATGTATTTCTTTTATTTCAAACAGGATTTTTTGGGGGAGGGGGGTCTTGTATAGAAGCATATTGCATTCTTGCCAGTAAAACATTTATGTCTCCAAGTTACTTTTCACAAACGACTGAGACGTTTTCCCCATAAGATTCTATTTGGGATGATCTCGAGGTGGGTGATTTGGCCAAAAGATCATATGACAATCTTTTATGATAGTGCTATTATCCATTATATGGACGACTGTTAGTTATTGGTTGTGCATTTTGTTCCCTGCAAACAAATCCTAACATTTCAACTCAAGGGTTAAAGTTCAATCACAAATCCATGCATTTTATTCTGAAGGTACCGAGCTGAAGTTTTGATTCATATCTCTGCAACTTTGACTCTTCAGACAGGACTCTGTTCCATTTACCACTAATCTACACCCACTAAACGTTTTCTGTTGATAAACTAGTGAATAATAAGCGACTGTTGATCAGCCGTAGACACTGAAACCTTCATCAGGTCCAGGTATTAGTACAAACTGTAAATGATGCAAACATGCTGATTGCATCTAGTGGACAAATATTTATTCATTTACCTAAAGATTAATTGATTATCTAATGATTTATTTAGTGACCTGATCCATGATGTAAGTTCTGTTAGATAATGAAACTATAAATCACCCGTCATAAAGCAAGGCTGCTTTGAAATAAATGATCAGTTACCTTCTGCTGCTTCCCTCTGAAACAAGTCGCACAAGAGCACTGAAGTCTGCCCAAAGTTTACTGCAGTTTTGCAGTTCTGTGGACCTGCTGGTTACAATGTGCAAAACATTGCACAACATAAATATACAAATTGTATCAATGTCCTTAAAATGATGGAGAAAAAACAACAGAAAACACATCTCAAAAATGTCACAAGGAAACTAAAAACAGCATTTAAAAAAGCACATTTTACTGCTGCGTCTTTTTTGTTGCTGTGATTTATGATTTCTGACTTTTATGATTCTTTGAAATTTCCCTTATGAAACTTAAATTTAATTCTATAATGTAATGTAAAAAAATCTAATTCAGCCTTTAGTTTTATGTATTTTTTCCTGTATTGTTGTTGTCTACCCCAAGGCCCTTCAGCCGACTCTTCACCTTTACGTACCTTTGTGGCATTTTCTCCATCATCATGACTTTAGCTCACTGAAAAGCTAAGCAGTGTGTAGTTGTACAGGGTTACGTTTTCATTTTCATTTTCATGGATGGAGCTCAGCATCAGGTCTGCTGAGTCTTTCTGGGGGGGTTTTCATCAGGTTTTAGTTCCTTTCCACAGACACCCATTCACGTTTTGCATTTCAAAGTAGTCGTATTCCTGTTCTTTTCACCCATAAGTATAAAATAAGAAGAATGTTCATAAAAGCGCAGTCCCTGTTGCTATCAGTGCCATTTTAGCACATAAATCCACTGTAAAGCATGCAGCTACCCACCAAACAGAGGAAGAAACACCGTATGTCATCATTTCAACCATTAACGACTGAACTACAACATAAAAAGTGATCTCTAGCACGTTACTTTACGAAGCACTTCGCCTTATCAGTGGATCTAAGATTGTCACATCGCCCACCCCTTCTTGTAAGAAGATCATCTCAGAATCAAAAAGAATCTTTACGTGAACAACACCTGCTGCTCCTCTTTGAAGCACGGCACTGGTAGAAAAAGAAGAAACAAAAAAACCCACGTCTCATTTTAATAACAAGGCACAACCTTTGATATATTTTATAAATGAGTGTAGTATGCTTCTGTAATGCATGTTTTGGTTGGCATTGTATTGACCGAGATCAGGGATGCTTGCTTATATAAACATCTATTTATACTGTATATATATTTGCAAATATATACAGTATATGTATGCACAGATATGTAAGATATGTTTGCAATGCATGGCTGTCTTCTCTATGTCATCAATGTAAAAACTGTGTGATAAAACATGTGTTCTTCCTCCTCCTCCTCCTACTACTCCACCTTTCTTTTCTTCTGGCCTTTTCTTTTTCCATCTCTGACCCTCTGCTCCCCGACACCTTGTCTGACTACTCTGCTCTTGCAAACTTCCCACTGTCTGTCTATTTCCTCCTTGCCTCCCCTCTTCTCTCTCTTTTCCTGCTCGTTCCTACTCAGACTGCGCAGTGTGAAGATGGAGCAGAGGAAACTCAACGACCAGGCCAACACCTTGGTGGACCTGGCAAAGGCAAGTGCTCCAAGTTACTTTCTAAATGAAAACTCATCTTACAAGTGGTCAGTTGCTTGCATTGAAGTTACAACCTTTGAATCTCACATCTGGTCAGTATTGAAGTATTAAAGCCAAAAATAAATTAAACAGGCACCCGTAAATTTAATTTGCTGATTCTTTTAGTCGGACAAGAATATTTAGGTCTTTTAAATACCTGACATGTTTCGGTGATTACTTCGGCCTTCATCAGAGTCACAAGATGGTATGTGTCACTTCTGACCCTAAAATCCATATTTCTGCTGCTAACATTCATATTTAACAAGGCACCAGTAAAGGAACCAGTAAAGGTTCAGGTAGAATTACTGCTTGACTGAACGTCATTTGTTCAATATTCTCCTCTTAAGCTTTTGTTTTTATTTGTTTGCAAGAAAGATGACCCCAGATTTATAGATGTATATGTTGTCTTGGTTGCTTATTGGTTTGGAAAGGTACTTTTGATATGACATGTATTGTCCATTCTTGCCTCGTGTAAACAACAATGTGCAGCTTAGAAAACCTTTGAGTATGGGAACCATAATGAGAACCCTGCGGGAACCTTTATGTATAGGAATATGCAGAATGAACTAAGTTGTTGGGTATCTGTGTATGCAAGAAAAAACACTTTTAAGTTAACATGGTTTTGTAGACTTCAGAAAAGCACAGCTCTGCTCTAATGTCGAATAAGGGAGAACAGATGAGCTTCGCCAAGTCTATCAATAAACAATGCATCTCCACATGGGAACAAACTTTGATGAGGAGAAGACTTAAAACGCCCTATAAGAATAATCAGGACATCATATTTGCAAGCCTGTTAGGGGTCAGAGAGACCAGGACAGGACGAGGATCAGGAGAAACAGAGCCAAACAGAGATAAATCTGGTCACTTTGTGATGAGAACCACTGAAGAATGTTAAATTTCATTAAGATCACAAGATATCATTTAAACTCTTTATAGGACAAAACTTCTGTTGACCTGCATACTACCTACTTCTTTTTTTAGTTGCACAGTTAAAGACATCCTGTAATATTCTCCAATATCCTCCTTGAGTTGAAAAAAGTATGAATGAAAAAATATCCTTCTATGATAGATAGATAGATAGATAGATAGATAGATAGATAGATAGATAGATAGATAGATAGATAGATAGATAGATAGATAGATAGATAGATAGATAGATAGATAGATAGATAGATAGATAGATAGATAGATAGATAGATAGATAGATAGATAGATAGATAGATAGATAGATAGATAGATAGATAGATAGATGGATGCAGCCACCCCTGCAGCCACTGCAAAACAATAGATGCCTAAATAACCGAGACACGTTTAATTACTTAAATGGATTGTGTTGATCAAACACATAAAGCATTCAAACTTTTTCTATCTTTAAATGGACTGGAGCGGCCGGTTGTTAAATCTGTGTGAAGGTAAACATCTATGCTGACTCATTAAAACTATAAAACTCCTCTTACAACCTTTTCCTGAGAGTGTGATAATGTATTAAGCCGCTGCTCTTTTGCCTCGCCGTCCTCAACTTGCTTTTCCACTATCAAATGTACTGTTTTTTCCTCGATTAGACCCAGAATGTGATGTATGACCTGGTGTCAGAGCTGCAGGAGCGCAGTGAGGAGTTGGACAAGCGTATCGGCACATTGGAGGACAAGCTGGACTCGGTGACGGGCAGCTTGCAGGCGCTGCCCTGCCTCATCTCCCAAGCCATATCCCAGCAGCAGCAGGACTTCCTGGACGGCTTTGTTCACCGCTTCCGGCCTGCTTCTCTAGCATCGGAGCGCTCCGAACGCTCAGAGCGATCTTGGACTTCCACCACCCGTAGGCGGCGTTCTCCCTCCACAGCACCACACACCTCCTCTGATAGCGGATAACCTTGACACACCCATTGTAACCAACATCAGGCCCAGCCCACCCCCCCCCCAAAAGATCCAAAACTTCACCCTGTCCCATCCAAAGCTGTTCCTGTTTCCACTTGTGAGTCCATGTCTGGACCAATAATCAACCCATATCTTGACCCATGACCTGATCAAGCCCTTCTTCTCTCCCTACCAGTCACTCCAGCTCTTTCTCTCCTCCTCATCAACCAAATAATCCATAAGCGAATTCCTCTGTGACTGAGTCCCTCAGCGCAGGGCTGGATTAGAGCTACCTGGAAAGAGCAAAGAGAGACAAAGACACATTTAACACACACACACACACACACACACACACACACACACACACACACACACACACACACACACACACACATGCATAGAAAAGACAAAGAGTAAAAAAATTTAAAATGACAGAAAAACTGAGATAAAGTAGAGATATGGTTTATGTTTTAGCCATTGTATGGCTGTTCAAGTTAGCTTTTTTGTAAAAGCCCTTGTATAGTTAAAAAAAAAAAACTGACTGAGTTCAGGATCGCTGGGGTGAGAGCTGGCTATCACTCCGGAGACTCCTCAACCACGAGAAGGAAGTCGGTCTGTGGAGCTGAGGGCCTTGGATCCCCTGGTGGCCCTCAGGGGCCATGGAGGATGTCTGTCCAGCAATCTGTCTGCCTACCTGTTGGCCCGCTGAGGAAAGTGAGACAAACCATTTGATTTCCCTAACAAAAGACACGTGTCATGGATTCTTTCCCTCTACCTGCAAAAATGAAAGGTTAGGGCAAAAGCTTAAGGAGCTGCCACGAAAGTTCTGACTTCATGTCAGTGTCTGAAAATGCACTTCATGGGAAGAAGAAACTGTCACACAAAAAATAGCAAAGGGGATGCATATGGCATTACTACTAGGTAGGAAAAATTTACACATTTGCCAACTTCAAGGTATCAGCTTCCTTGTTCTTACCGAGGAAAAAAGAGAGCAACTATCTTTTTTAGTTACATGTTAACATGTGATTTTCAGTGCCTGAATGTATAATAAGTAGAGGGTTATTTAATTACTAATTTCAGAGCTTTTTTACAATGTTAACAGTCTGAATACAGCATTGCATTCCTTTTTCAAATACATTCCTCTGCAAAAATGTAAAGAAAATGTCTTAATGTAATGCATAACATTGCCTTCATCACACTACAACTCCAGATGTGTTGAACACTTTTTTCCAAGTTCTACTAACACATTGAGAAATGAAAAGCTCAGAGAATAAACGAAGGTGAGACGGACCGGAGAAGATATATTTGTTTGCATATGAAAGTTCACTTCGAGCGCATATTTCACAGCAATGAAATATGAAGTTATCTACCTTTCACATAACTCTTAATTACGCTTCCAGTGGTCTTCGTGGTCACGGCTTGAAGCGCGCTGGTATACGGCCACACAGACACACGTGACTGGTTGGACTAAGAAACTAACCTGGCTCTTTTGCATGGTTCTGTGCAAAAACTGACAATGGATCACAATGTTCCTTGGATGGCTTGATTATTTACATTTTTGTATATTGTGTTACTTCTGTTTGTTGCATTTGTGTCTTTTCTTTTCTTTTTTTTTACATTTTACAAATTTCCTCTTTTAGCATTTTTCTTTTCTTTTTTTTTAATCCAGCATTTATAGAGTTTCTGAGTCTAGAGAGTTGCAGTGATGTAATTCTGTGATGCATTCCCTGTTTAACACATGACATGAGGAAGAACATCACTATTACTAAAGAATCCTGGAGGAAACCAATAAAAGTGGTGACAAAACTTTGATGGTTACAGGGCCCTGAATTGATCACTCACCAAATATAATGGAATAGTTTAGCGTTTTGGATTAAAACAAGAAAAAAAAAAAAAAAAAAGCAAAAACACGAGTACTGGCTTTGTTGCTGACTGACTGTTATCACTCTTGTCTGCGCTGTAAATATGAAATAAACTTTAGATAAGTTTAGCTGACTGGTTAGACTTTGATCTGAAAATCTGAAAAATAAACAGCAAATTTATGTTTCCATTTATCACCGTTATGAATTAGTGGTTGGTTCTTTGAGATAAGTGATAGATCATGTTCCAGCCGTAATTGCAGAAGAAGAAAAATATAAGTGCCAAGCAAGTCTCGACCAAGTGACTGCAAATCACGGTTTTAGTTATTTTGATTTATTGACCCAAACCCTGATACCTCCACTCAGATCTTTTTAAATGCACAAACCAAAAAAAAGGTATAAAAACAGCTGGAAGAAAACACAAGCAATGTTATTTGTACACACCAGCGTTAGTAAATGGGTTTCCTGTCAGCAAACAGCTGCCCTGAGTCCACCAAAGTACAACAAAATTTACTTGGTCTCACTAAATCATACTAATTAAAGCCATCATAAGCTAATTGTGACGTGTTTTGTTTTTTAATACAAGAGGTTACGGTGACTCTGGTACTGGTAGCCAGCAGTAGCTTTATATTTACCGTACAGACCTGTTCTTTGGTAACTCTCAGCAGGAAAGCAACGCGTTGAGCTATTCTTTAAACATCATCCGACAGATATTTTGTTCTTTTTGGTGACACAGTGATGTTAGTTAACAAAGAGACTAACCAAGGCGTGTTGTCATGCAGCTGAGATTTGTGAAGAGCTATTAATTTGCCGAAAACATCCCGGATCTTTCTGGAGAACATTTGAAGGGTAAACCTATAAGTCAGCAGTTCAGCACGCTGCAGATGGAATGATAGTTTCAGTCAGAGAGGGATGGTTTTTCAGAAGAAAAAAAAGAAATCATGGCCCATTAAGTAAAAGGATCATTATTTTGTCTCGTTCTTCAGACTTAAACAGGTCTAAGTCCATCTTTGTGACACAGTGAACAAGTCCAGTCTCCCACGGGCTCTGGACTGAGCCGACAGCACTTCGTGTGAGAACATATTCTGTTTGCTGAACTTAATCAAGCATGATTATTAGCTTTCCTTTCTTTTCAGCTTGAGTTGATGAAGCATGAGTCTTTACTGCCCTCCATGTCAAGCCACTTTACCGTCCACACTTATAGTTTAAAGGCAACTATAAAGCCAATGAGCCAGGAGGGCCGCCTGCTCCCCCCTGAAGATACCTGCCCTCTTAGATTCCCACCTCGACATCCCACCTGAGTTCCAGCCTCACATCTGTCATCAATGCACAATTTTCCAAATGTTCTACAACAAAGCCTTTCAAGTTATATTTAAAAAGAGGAAAAGAAGAATGAAAAGATGGAGCAAGGGAACCGTAGATCTATTCCTTTTTGCAGGCAGCATCATATTCAGTTGCACCAGGAAGGATTAGCGATGCTGGAGTGTTTTCCCCACAATTTAGGCAACCTAAAGGACGACATTTTATTTATTTTTTCGTTTGCAGGTGAGAAATTGTATTTCAGCTTCTATTGTTATTTATGCTACTGAAATGGTTTGCTTTCTTCTTGTGAGAAAAAAAAACCTGGCCAAGCAACATCTCAATTTTTTATAACCCCTCCCACCTCCCGATCCCCACCCTCCAAAAGAAAAGAGAAAAAATCACAGTATCTTGTCGTGAATTACGGGCATTCATGATGTTTTACTAATGGTGGTAGATGACTCAAAGTGATGAAGACATCCAAAATTATTTTATTATTCCAAGAAACAGGTTTTCCTCATAGAGCATCAATCAGAACACACTTCTGCTGAAAATAAATGATGTAACCCAATCAATGTTCTGTGTATACTGCCACATGATGCATTATGTACGTAGTAGCACTGGAATAAATGAAGTTTTCATGGATGGCAAATTGGTTCAACATGTTCTCTGTATACTCTTCTTTTTTCCTTCATTTCACAGGTGAATTTTTGTCCTAGCAAGAAAAACCACCAAACTCAAACCATTAAAGACTGTCTTCAGCTATGGCATCGCTCTTCTTTATCTTTGCTGTTGGTGATGAACATTTTGTTTGAAATAATCCTTCATGATTTATTTCACATGAAATCACTGTTGTTAAGTTGTGCATTTTTTTAAATTAATATCGGGAATTTTGAGCAATCACTACCAAGTTTTTGTCCACAGAAAATCAAAACATACATGAGAAGAAAGAAGAAACCATGGAAGGAAATATATAAGTGAGCTATGTTAAGATGTAGCAACAACCCTACAGCATGTGATAGTTAAATATAGAGCCAAAGTGTGGGGGTTCTACTGATCTCTACCAGCTTGTGTTGTATTTATTAAAACCA
Source organism: Cololabis saira (assembly GCF_033807715.1). Lineage (NCBI taxonomy): Eukaryota > Metazoa > Chordata > Actinopteri > Beloniformes > Belonidae > Cololabis > Cololabis saira. The sequence continues at coordinate 33,606,281 of NC_084596.1, read as the reverse complement.
GAGTCACAAAGAGCCTAGTGATGGACTGGTGGCCTGTCCAACACACATCCCCACTCACAGCTGAGCCAGGCTCCAGGTGACCGTTGTGGCTCTGGATAGGCCTGAAGCAGCTACAGCCAAGATCCGGTGTCTGGTGTCTGGTATCTACTCTGCATGTGTAACCTGGCAGCAACCCCTCACATATGTAACTAAAACAGGTATACGTGTCCTGGTTTCCACTCCAGTCATCAACGGTTGGGCACAGCAGCTCAATGTTCCACTGAGTTTTTCATGTGCAGAAAGTAACTTTTAAATGAATAACAAATATCTACCTCCATCTGTCTCCTGCAGGTTAAAGGTTGGATTTGTGTGACATTTATCCCTTAATGCATCACATGTTCTTAATAAAGGAGGGTCTTCTTGTGCACATGTGTGACTATCATCCACAGTTCATCTCCTATAACTCTATGGCTGTACTAGAACATGATTACAATATTACATTTGATGTCCACGTGCACAAACAGCTCTCAGTCTGGTTAATTAAAGACAACTCAGCAGGGACTTGGTAGAAGCCTGATATCCCACAAGAGTGCTACGGTTGCTGTACAACCTCAAAAACATGTTGCACAAACACAGAGAACAGCGCCGCTCCACCTATAACGTCCAGTGAGTACAGAATAAATGAAATATTGTCTTCATCTTGTAAAATGAACTGCTGTGAAACGAGCCTCTTTAAGTCAGAGGAAAGCAAATAAATACTTCTGCATAGAAACATGTTGCACATGTTAGAGAGGACTTTCTTAGTGTTAAAGGCTCTCAGTTGTGTTGTAGTTTTTCATGTACTTTCTGTTCAGAATTTTCAGGACTCGACACCCCTTACCATCTAACTAATACTTACCATACAGTACATGACTTTGCAAAAATGTTCAAAGAATAATGTACAACACTCTCTCACATCTGAGGCTATAGAGCAGAGTTTTAAGTTGATGAATAATTACTTAAGTGTTTGGGGATCTTGTGGGGTCACTATTTACATGACAATACCCAGACTCCTTTGCATTTAAAAACATCTATCCTAAGGATTGTTGACTTTAATTACATCACAGAAGAACACAATTTACTTTAGAAAAGAAACCTTTGCCTTTTAAATCTCCTGAGCCAAAGAACTTTCTAAAGTTTTTGTTTAGTTGTGTTGTATATGGCTGGCAGTTGCATTGTTGGCAACAGTAGGTTCGTTTTGGTCGAGCTACTGTTGCTACGGTGACTAAACGTTGAGTTCAATTGAATGTTCACTGCAAAGCCCCACTTCAATAGTGTTATCCAGGTTTCTTTGGCCCCGTTTACACATAGCCGGGTATTTACAAAAACGGATATTTCCCCCTCTATGTTTTGAAAAATTCCATCGTTTACACGAGATCGTTTTCAAAATCTCTTCGTTTACACCAATCCGCATAAATACGCTGTTAACGTCATGCCAGCCAATCAGAATCCTGGAAAAAACATCAACAAATGACACGTGTAACCTGCAGTTAAGGCTGATTTATGGTTCCGCGTTACACCAACGCAGAGCCTACGGCGTAGGGTGCGCGGCGACGCACACCGTACGGCGCGCATCGCCGCGTACCTACGCCGTAGGCTCTCCGTCGATTTAACGCAGGACCATAATTCAGGCTTTACTTCCAAGACGGAACGAGAGTCTTTCGTTTGGAGTGACAGAGAAGTGGAGTTACTTTTAAGTGTGACTTTAGAACATAAAACAGATAAAATACAAGAAAATGACGGTGGCCAAACTAATTGTAAACACAGGTCGCACACATGACGCTGGTGACGCTTCTGTTGCATAATGTGACGTTCTGAAGCCTAAATCTCCGTTTTCCTCTGTTTAGACACAAACGTGAAAACTGAGTTTTTGAAAATCTCCACTTTGGCCGGAGTTTTCAGAAATGATCGTTTTTGGTGACTTTGAGCTCCGTTTTCGTGTAAACGAACGGCCAAAACGCATGAAAACGCCTCCGTTTTTGCTCTGTGTAAACGGGGCCTTAGTCCAACTAGGAGAAATTCAGGGTTTGACTTCAATTACGCTACGATTATTTATGCATTTTAAAAGTTTAACTCTGACAATTTCATATTTTTGTTCTCTGTCATGTAAACAAGCTAAATGTTCACTTTACATGGCTGGAACGTGACAAAAACATCTGACATCTGCAGCGGGCATTGGGGATTTCTAATCTAAGTAATTTGGTTAAGTTAAAAAAAGAACACACATACACTTGTTATAGAGGATAACATGCTGTTTCCTAGACTAAAGATAATCTATGGCACTATGGGTAGCTAAATGCCGCTGTTCTTAGTCTGGATGTTAAGTAAATATTGTGGTGAAAAAGAGGAATTGTTTATTTCAATCTCATTAAATCCGCTCACATATTTAATGATTTGTTTAGTGCTGTAATTGATTATTATAATCAACTACTTTAACAACTAAATCGTGACTAATTAATTAGGGGAGATGGCAAAATCAACAGGTGCTTGTACATGTGGCAGAAGTGTAAAATCAATATAGGCCCACCGTATCTCAAAAAACCTTTATCAAGTTGTTGTTATGGAGGACCAAAAGTGACATAAGTAAAAATAAAGGCAGAAATATATGTTTTTGTATCTCCTTTTTTCCTTTTTTTGTATATGTGCATTTGTTGTTTTTTGTCTCCTCTTTTTACTGCTTCTTCCTGTTGATTGACCAATAGTAGAGGAGCACGACCAAGAAGGACAGCCCTCCTTATTTGCATAATGAGGCAGAACTGTAAAGTAAAAAGAAAAGACAAGGAAATGTAAAGACAACAAATACATGTATAAGGAAAAGGAAACAACTAAATATAAAGGGCTGTCAAAGTTAACGCGTTAATAACGCGTTAACTTAACGTTCTCGATTAACGCACGGGATAGCAAAAAAAGAAAAACACGCATTATATAATTTCTGGCGCTAGACGGCACCCGTAGTTTGAGGAAACGTATGGTGGACTGAAGACTGAAAGATGTAGAATTGTACGGCAAGTTCACTTTCAAAAAGATGCAGATGGTTCGCTGGACAAGACTAAAGTTATTTGCATGTCGATTTGAAATGAATTACCATCGAAGTAAGTCGGGTCTCAAATACCACTTGCAGCCAAACACACGACCGATGCAGAGAGCGCAGCGCAGCCGCCCCCGTCCTGTCCCGTCAAAAGCAGACAACGCTGGATAGATGTGAGGGAAGGAGGCTGGTTCCTCACCTCAATACATTAGATAAGCAAAGAGAGATCTGTTCCAAAGAATCTGAAGTATTAGCTACAGTAATAATAGCCCAACTGCACTTTATAGGTTGAGTTACACTCCCTGCTGTTACATGTGCACTTTATTTGTTTGTGATTTTTTTTGTATCACCCTGTTTTGAGTCCATTTAGGAGAAGGGGATATTTTTTTAGCCTTTTATTTTCCTCCATATGAGGTTAGACATAATTAAATGGAAAATTTAACTGACCAATGCACTTCTTTTACAATGTTTGTGATGCATATGGTTCATTGTTTTACATTGAGCTGCTTAAAAAAACAAGGAATCTTAAGTTAGTCTTTACAAGTGTAAAGTTGGGGACTAAATTGTGCATTTATGAAGGAATGTTACATTCAGGTCAAAAGTTTTTTTTTTGGAAAGTTGAATAAACATTGGCCTAAAACAAGCACACTTGCCCTTTCTCATGTTGTTAAAAGCATTAAAAACAAGGTATCAGTCATATGTACATAAATGTCTGCAATGTGTAAATAATTGCTACTAATATATTTTGTCTTTGGTCTCTCTGTTCGTCATCATATCTGTCTGGTCTTCAGCAGAAGGCTGCAGTCCACTGAAGAAGCCCTTTTAAATGAAATTGAAATGTTTACACAAGACAAAATGTACTGGGGGAAAGTTATGAGGTGATAAAACATTGTGACCACAACAACCTGTTTAAGAGGATGCTGCTGCAAGCTTGAAGGAGGAAAGGTGGTACGCAGATGGTGCCATGGTGATGGTTCTGTCATGTTCTGGGGCTGTTTCCTGTCACTAAAAGTGGTGGATTGAAGAAAATACATCTAATTATCATTTGTATTATTATTGTTAGTATTAGTACAAGTATCAGTATTAGTATTATAATAGACTGGAGCTGTCCTGGTTTTATTGGAGCAGCTTGTCTAGTGGGTCATTTGTCACCCACAGGACAAAGGAACTATAAAGAACGTTAAAACCACACAAAGTTTAAATTTGTCCAAGGCAACACTTGTCATTCTGTATTTGACCTGGAAGGGAGTAGCTGGCCACTACATGTGCTTAATGCTCTGCTTATTGCTTTCAGCTAACATGGTTTGGCATACACTTGGGGAAATCAGAGAGAATGGGGGTATTGATTTTAGTTTTTGGTCATTTTAATGCCCAGTGGTGAGTGGTGGAGAGTGGGTGTGAAGGGTCTGCTTACTCCAGCAAATGTCGTTTGATTGTAATTCATTTCAGATTCCTTTCTCTCTTTCTGTCTGTATCTGTCTCTCTGCATTATTTCATCTGATGTAAATTTCTTTGTCTGAGAGTTATGCAGCAGACAGTTTCTCTACACCATTTAGCTGTAAAGGGAGAAAAGTGGGTTTTCTCTGGGTACCCCAGCTTCCAGTCCAAAAACATGCATGACAGGTAAACCGGCTATTCTAAATTGCCCACAGTTCTGTTTCTTCTGGCTTCATAGACAAATAAAGCTGTGTATCATCAGCATAGCAATTAACATTGATGCTATGATGCTATGATATACTTCCCAAGGACTGCATGTATTAACTGAACAAGATTGGCCCTAGCACTGAACCCTGCGGAACACCATAACAAACCCTTGACTGTTCTGAAGAAACCTCATGTACATGAACAAACTGGAATCTGTCAGATAGATATGATTTAAACCAACATAGAGCTGTCCCTTTAATCCCAACAACATGCTCTAACCTGTGCAGTAAAATGCTCACATAACTGGTCACATAACTGGCTGCAACTACCTTTTTCAGAATTTTAGATACAAATGGAAGTTTGGAGATTGGTCTATAGCCTAATTAGCTAAAATGTTTGGGTCAAAGGGAAATTGATTGACCCAGAAGTCATGATTTCAGTCTCTTCAGAGATGTATCGTAGAGATTTATTGCTGTGGACAGGAAGGATCTCCTGTAGCGGTCTGTGTTGCAGCAGATCCCTCTTCTTTCCTGTTCTCTCAAATCCCCAACCAGTCAAGGCAGATGGCCGTCCTTCCTACGTCTGGGTTTGCCAGAGGTGTCTTCCCTTTAAAGGGGAGTTTGTTCTTTCCACAGTTGCCTGGTGCTTGATCAGGACGGGTGACTGTATTGAAGAAATGTTTTGATGCAATCTGTTGGTTTCCTTAGGGAAGCAGTAATTGTTTTTGTTTTTATTATTGGCTTTGCATTAATGGGCGTACTGTTGAACGAGTTCAACTGTATTGTTGAAGTGCCTTGAGATGACATTTGTCACAATTTGGCGCTGTATAAATAAAGCTGAATTGAATTGGAGAAGCCTCTGACTAAAGACACTGTTGCTGAATCACTGTGTTGTGAAGAGGATGATCAGGGTTGTCCTTGGTCTTCTTCATTTTATGAAGTATCCTCCTTTGGACCATCATCTCCAGAGGCTCCAGAACAGAACCAGCCTTCTTTATCAGTTTGCTCAGTTTCTTTAAGTTAGTGGCTCTGAATCTGCTCCCCAACAGACGACTGCAGATGCGACTGAACTCTCCACAACAGATTTGTAGAAGATAAACAACATCTTGATGCAAACACTAAAGGACCTGAGCTTATTTAAGAAATAAAGTCTGCTCTGTCCTTTGTTCTAAACATCATCAGTGGTGCATCTCTAGTCCAGTCTGCTGTCCAGGTGAACACTGAGGTATTTACACTCCTTCACCAACTCCACTTCCAATGATGGACAAACTATCAGATTTAATTCTAGCTTTAATTCTAGGTCATTAAAATCCACAATCATCTCCTTTGTCAATTTGCCTTTGTTATTTCTTGGGTCTCATTTGTTTTATTCTTTTTAACTTAGGTCTGTCTGTTTTTAATTTTTCTTTTAAACTATTTTACTTTTTAATGTATTTTTTAAAATATTTTTATGTAAAGCATTTTGAATTGTATTGTAAATGAAATGTGCTGTACAGATAAACTTGCCTTGTCTCGTTCAATATGAGATGATTGTTCCTGCATCATAACAGAAAACTACAGCATGTACAGCATGAAGAGGGGGTGTGAGAGTACAGTTCCCTGTGGTGCTCCTGACCACCTGGTCAGACATACATCCATTCAGTCTACCAAAAGGTGGTCTGTTTGTCAGGTATTCAGTAATCCAGGTGATTGTTGAGGCATATGCCTGTGTCTTCTGGACTTTCTTACATAGTGATGCAGACTGGATGGTGTTGAATCCACTGAATAAATAAAAGAACATGACCCTCATAATACTATCTGCCAGACCTTAACACTGTATTGGCATCCGTTTATGGTAAGTATGTGCATGCGTGAATTTATAGTCGTATACGGGTAATAACATCTTCCATAAAGACCTGCTTTCCCAGCACATTTTCTCGTTGCACAGCCATTAATAGTTCAATGGAGGACTTACATAACTCACCACTGCTTCATCTGCCAATGCTTGTCTTCAGCACACCACCACTGAAGACTTGGCATGTTTATTTAAGAGTTTTGTTAGATTGTAAGATAAAAAACATAAATGGGGGAAGAAATTATACAAAGAAATAATTGTCAAATAAAGTGCAAGAGGACATAAAACCTTATTCATTGACTGCTAAATAAAAAATAGCATAAACATGCAGATATCTGTTTTTGTTTTTCACAACTTGGGTTTCTGTATGAAAGGATTTTATATTATGTCATATACAGTAAAAGAAAAGGTTAAAATAACAACAACTTGACATTTTCCTCAGATTCCTTCATCAGGTCAACATTTTAATTTATGCAGTATATTTGTAGACAAAACTAATTCAGTTCCCTCTCATGTTCAGCTTTAGTTTGCGTTATCTGCAAAAAGTATGTCAAACATATGGCATTCAGTTATGCCAGCCTTATTTAAAATAGTTCAAGACTAATACCTCACTGTTGGACACAAAGTCAAACCCTACCCTTTTCTAAAATGTCTATCCTTCTCAGTTTGCTCTTTTTTGTGCTTTGCTAAACAAAGCTAACAATGACACAGTACAGTGTACTGGAACCTGTACAATTCATGGAGGAAGCATTTTCAGAAACATTTTTTATGAAATATTTCTATAATACAGACCTTCAGTTTAATTTCTGTCTCATATAAAACATTTTTAAAAGCTGCCCTTAAACTAAATGTATTTTTCACATTAATAAGAGGAGAAATTGCATAGACTCGAATTAATATAAAATATTTTTATCAACCATTTTCAACATATTTATGCTTCACATAAAATGCATATTAGGGCCTTTACTTTACACTTGTTTACAATGGATATGTGATCTTGCATTGTTCATATTATTTGCATAGCAGGCACCTGAGCCTGCAGTAATGAACATGCACACCAGCTGCAGAAGAGTGAGCTCCAGGCCAGAACCACCGGTGGGACTCGCCATAGAGAGTGGGTTGCATTGTGTACTTACTGTACTGTATTGACTAAGTACTGCAGTGTGTGTGTGTGTGTGTGTGTGTGTGTGTGTGTGTGTGTGTGTGTGTGTGTGTGTGTGTGTGTGTGTGTGTGTGTGTGTGTGTGTGTGTGTGTGTGTGTGTGTGTGTGTGTGTGTGTGTGTGTGTGTGTGTGTGTGTGTGCGTGCGTGTGTGTGCATGTGCGTGTGTGCGCGCACCAGAGGTGCAAAGGACTACAAATGTCCTTGCCCGGAGCCATCTCTTCGTGAAAATCTGCAGTGTTTTGGAAAAAAATCGCTGGCACAGACTGGCCTCCATTTATGCAGTAAAGTATTTTAATGAATAGAAATGAGATGTGGATAATGAAGTATGAATGCTGAGTCATTTTAAAGAAATAAAAATGTTGGCAAGGCAAAGTGGTCATTGGCTATATCATTCTGTAATCACATTCGTTTTTTTTTCTTTTTCTCTTTGGAAATAATTTTTACAGAATTTTTTTTTTTTTTTCACACACTTTGTCTGAATCCATATATTGGTTTCTCTCAAACACACGTACATTTACTATTCAAAACCTGGATATTTTCTATTTCAAATGTCTTTATAGTTCATATGTTCTGTTTTGTTATCTTTTGCTGTCACGGTTTTCAATAAATGTTCACATTGAAGAATCACACGTTGATTTAAAATTGAAAATTGATTTCATACACAAACACAAACAAATCAGTCTCGGGGCCCCCAGAAGTCACACGGCTTCATAACAGAAAATGCAAAAAAAGAAGAATGTGATGAATCCACCTACAATGGTAAAGCAGTTGAATCTGGTAGAATACAGTAAAAATGTCAAATGTCATTACTTTATTTCAAGACGAAATACTTATATCTCAGAAAGCATGGTTTTATACGGTAAAAGCATGATTCAAAACTGTGGTTTTAATGGAAGTCATTGAGGTATATTTAGCCATGAAGGTATCGGAGACGATATCTGGAACTAAATAAAAAATATTGATGCATTTATGGCTAATCTTTGACATATCCAAGACTGTAATTACCACCAATGCCCCTCCCCCTACTATTTATTATAAGGAAAATAACGAATGCTTTCTGTTCATTTCTGCAGTAGATTATGAGATATTTAAAAAGAAATCTAATTGGCATTTAAGGGGTTAAAACCCCTAAAAATGATTGAATGTTTGCTGGTTATGAGTAAGTTTGAAGTCATCTAAATTATTGACAAAAAAAAAAAAGCTGAGTAAAATATGGATGAATGATATTTGGAAGCAAAAAGTAAAGTAAAAGAGTAAAGTAAAAAAAACAATGTAACTGAAAAGAAAAAATTGTATGAAAACGGTGTGTGTGTGTGTGTGTATGTTTGTATGACGAAAAAAATTAGAAAAATGCCAAAAGGGCGTAAGAGTTATCATTTGTTACCTACATGAAAGTGTGAAAATGTGACGATGTCTGAAGGACGGCAGAGTGAACAGGCTGAAAGGCCAGACCATCAGCAGGGCCTGTCAGGGAGAAGTGCAGGACCTTGCTGCCCTCTAGTGTCAACCAGCTGCCTCCCTCTGGCTCAAGATGACGTAGCTGAGATGAGAGAGAAATATTCAGAGGTAATGAGATGATTCACCAGCACTTCGCAACTGTAAAATATTGAGATGTAATTGTAATGGCTGATAAGACTGTTGGTCCTCCGAAGACTGTGTGACTTCCTGGACAAGATGTTGATATTTGAAAGTGATACCTGTAACATTTGAGCCCAGTGGTCCTTGAGGCAGCAATAATTACTGGATTATCCAGTTTTTACACTTCACTAATCAATGAGAGTACTTCACTAAGTTTCCCAGGAGACTTTAGCAGGATCCAGAACCCCTCGCCTTTGGGTTACCTGAAACATTTCAGTTTCACTCACCACTTCCTGTCCTCTTTTTTTATTAGTGTCAACAGTTTCAGCTTCTCTGTGTCTCCTACAGATTATCTCACTAGTGCCAGTCAGCACCAGCACAGAGGCGGTTCAGGTTTAATGATTAAGCTTTTACTCCCCTCTCTGTTCTCTGCACACACAGGCCAATGTTCACTGTGTGTGTGCAGCGGCGTGTCTGCACCGCTGGTGAGTCACCTGAGAAATGTTTTGGACTGGCGGGATCCTGCTGGAAACAGCAGTCATTTTATTGGTGGTATTACTCCCTTTACTTCCTTAAAAGCAGATACTCAAAGTCCTTCAAGAAACCAGCGCCTGGCCAGAGAGCTGGGGTCAAAACAGTAAGGTAAGCTGAGGATTTAGTCGTTTTGTTGAGGCCTGTGTGTTAAACGTAGCTGGTGTGATCAGTGTGTTCCAGCTTATAAACATAGATAGGCTTGATGACTTTACGTGTTGTACGTGAGTTAACATAGTGGACTGCTGCAAAATGAAAGCTTCGCTCCAACCTTTTAGTTCAAAACTTTCTCTGAGCTGCACTATTAGCAAGCTCTGGTTTCTCTACCGGTAGTACGGGAGTATTTGCAGTGTTGTTTTGCAGAGTGGAATTAGTTGGGATCTCTCTGTGACCAATGAAAGCACACAGCCGTAAATTGCTCCTGCTTAGCAACCCACGACTGGTCCAGGTCATCCAGGTCATGGTGACTGTCAAAGACTTGAATCCAGGCTTCTGGACTTCTTTTCCTTTGTTCTTCAAGACTTTGCAAAAGTGAAAGGTCACCCAGAAGTCAGAAACAGAAATAGAAAACCTTTAACCCATATAGGCTACCTTGTTGTTAAAAACAAAGAAATAGATATAAGAGTAAAAGATAGTTTTCATAACAGTTATGTTTAGTTATGTCTGTGTCTGTTTGCATGCCAATTAGATGCAACTTCTTTCCCAATAATCACACATTGGAGCCATTTCTTTTCTGAAGATGTTGTGTTGACTCGTTTCTTAGTGAACTCCACACATCCGTCATCCTGCAGCATGAAAACCTCCAACGTCAAGAGACGGGAACACGGGAGCGAAGCCACGTCCTCCACTCCCGACGACGCGTCCACTTGTGAACCAGCTGCACCAGTGTGGGTCACCCACACCCCCCCACCAGATAACGTGATGGATGACAGCGACGATGACACTGACGCCACGTGCCACACCTCCAGCTCTCCATCGTGCGTGAAAAATGAGAACGACGCCAAAAAAGGGAGCATGGCGGACAGGCTGAAGTCCCTCGTTCCTAAGTCATGGAGCGGTACCATTCATAAATGGACAAAGCGAAGAGACTCTGAAACCAGCATAACCGGGATCCAGATTCTGCCCAATGGGACCAGGGTGAGCCCCCCTGTAAGCCCCTTCTTGGAGCGGAGGAACGGGGATGAATCACTGGGGGGCTCCAGCCACAACTCACACAAGCCTTTGCTGAGACAGAGTCCGAGTGACGATCCTGTATATCTGGGACTACGAGAGGAATCTCTGCTGACTAGTATGCACCCTGCGGAGTATTATGCTGAAAAGGTGGAAGTTTATAAGCAAAAGTACTCTTATTTGAAGTCCTGGCCGGGGTTGCTCAGGCTTCTGGCTGGACTTCAGCTCTTGTTCGGGGCCATGGGAATCGCCTGTGTCATTGCTTACGTTCAGAAAGACAGCGAGTGGTCCAATGCTTACGGACGCTATAACGGTATCTATAACAACGGGCAAGGTATGTCGGGGTACAGCTACAGTGGCCCTATGACTCCGTTCATTCTAGCTGTGGCCGGAGTCTCCTGGATCATCACTCTGTGTCTCTTAGTGATAGGAATGACGATGTACTACCGCACCATCCTGCTCGACTCCCCTTGGTGGCCCTTGACGGAGGCCTTCATCAACTTGGCCCTGTTCCTGCTCTACATGGCAGCGGGAATCGTGTATCAGAACGACTTGAGCCGCGGAGGGCTGTGCTACATGACAGTAGGGGTTAACCCCATCATGGCCAATCTGTGTCGAGTTGACGGGGGCCAGATGGCAGGGATAGCTTTCATGTTCATCAACATGACGATGTATCTCGGAAGCTTCCTGACATGTCTGAAGATGTGGAGGCATGAAGCCGCGCGCAGGGAGAGGGACTACCTGGACCAAAAGGTAGGTCTACACTTCTTTTCACTTTGAAAGTTCTTTAGGTGATTTTTTTCACTTCTATTGTTCACTATTATCAGTGAAAAAATTGTTTTTTTTTTTTTTTTAGTCTCCTTTAGTCTTCCTGGTTGCTTTTACATGTGAGACAGAGATGTGTTCATCACAAAGATGCTGAGCAAACAGAGATGCAGCTTCTGATCATCAGTTCATGATGGGCTGTTACAAGTTATTTTGCTGGCTGATGCCAAGGCAATCAACCAAGATTAAGCCCAAAGCTTTACTTTATTTTGTATTTTTCAGGCCTGTTTAACTGTCTCTTTGACTATAGAGTGTGTGCTAGACATAGTTGAGTTAAAGGTGAAGAAAACTTCCTGGTCTGTCTTCAGAGGTTGATGTTAAGTCTGATTAGTTACCAGTTGAGAATTAATTGAGAAAGTCTGCAGATGACTGAACCTAGAAATGCTGGTAAAGGACAGCACGGGATATCTGCACAGTCATGTGAAAAGTTAGCACCCATTCTTTCAACCTATGTTGTTTTTTGTTTTTGATCGCAGTGGGTCTTTGTATGAAAGTTGCATTTAAATACAACTTCAAATGAGCAACATATGGGGGGTGGTGGCCTAGCAGTTATAGAGGTGGGCTTGGGGCTGCAGGACCCAGGTTCAAGTCCCCAGGATGGCAACTGATGGCAACCCCTCTGGGCCCCAGAGCAAAGCCATTAACCCTAATTGCTCCCTAGATGCTGGAAAAATGACAGCCCACTGCTCCGAGTCTAACTAGTGATGGGTGAAAAGCAGAGGACTCATTTCACTGTGTTTCATAAGATGTATTCTGACAAATAAAGATTATTATTATATCACTTTTTCCCACTTTGCCATTATTTATGAAACTAAATAAAACATGTGATGTTGCGAGCGATTTCTGTTAAATAAATAACAGTAAAATGAAACGGTTTCTATATTGTTGTCTTTTGTTCCTTAGTTCCATGGAGAGTGTCCGCCATCCATTCCTCTGACACCCCCAAAAATAAAACACATGTCATTCATGGATGAAACTGACAAGTCGCTGAATATAGATAATCTACATCAGGACCACAACACGCCTCTCAACAGAGCTGCAGGACCCAAAGTCCATGTCACTGCAGACTATATCATGTAAGTCAGCATTTAAACTATTATATATATATATATATATATATATATATATATATATATATATATATATATATATATATACATATATACATATATACATATATATATATGTGTGTGTGTGTACAGTTGTAATCACCCTGTAATTTCACTTCCTTTTGTAGAAAATACCCAGACATCAGCTGTGTAGAGGAAAGGGAAAAGTACAAAGCAGTTTTCAATGATCAGTATCAAGAATACAAAGACCTTCACAGCGATATCATCACTACCCTCAGAAAGTTTGCTGAGCTGGATGCCGCCATGGAACAACTCCCCAGGAAGGGAAAAAGCCTGGAGGTGAGCTGAATGTATTCAAATCTGTATAAAACCATTTCTCTATGAACTATTTCTACTTCCATTTATGTAAATATATATTTTTCTCATAGGATCAGCAAAGGATTCAAAGTATTTTGAAGACGTATCATCAGAAAAAGAAAGTAAGTGATGAAGTTTGATTTTTAAAAAACAACCAAAAACTTGAACTTAAAGTTTTGTGTCTGAAACTACTGATATGACATACTCCATCCACTGTTTTAAATTCAGAGATATATGATTGTTACATGAAACACTACAGACAATATTAAGACAACTAGATAATTAGAGCAATATAATATGCCCCCTCTTGCAAATTATAGTGAGAGGTGATGAAAGAAAATAGAGAAAAAGAAGGAAGTAGCGGTCCGTCAGAGCCGTGAACCAGAGATGTGTTTGTGTTTCCACAGGACCCTGCGTTCCTTGAGAAGAAGCAGCGCTGCGACTACTTGAAGGCTAAATTAAGCCACATTAAAAACAAAATCCAGACTTTTGACCAGAGAACAACATCTGGAAGATCAACATGAAGACAGCGAGAAAAAATCCACACTAACTCAAAAACAGACAGATATCTTTGTCATTTGTCTCTCGGCAGTTTATGGCATTAAATGTTTTAAAAGTTTTACAATTTAAGTTTTTCACTCCAGATTTGACAGATTATTGAGCATCACTGCCGCAGATGAGCAGATGTCTGCATTCACTTGTAATCTGGTATAAGACATAACATTATAATACAGCATTACAAGTGTTTTATAGTGGAGTATTTTTTATATTTATTGAAGTATCATGTTTTTATATTGTTGTCAATTATTCCAGGGAATTCGTGACCGCCACAAGTCTGGGTGATTTTCTTCTTTATTTACATCACTTACCTTTTTTTTTAATGCTCACATTAAGGTATTCTGTTGTGTGTGTTTATTTTGTATTTCCCCTTGCCAGGTTCTGTGTTGATAGTTGGTTTAACTGCATATGACCAAGCTGCCACCTACAGCCACATGAAAAAGAAACTACACTGGGTTTCAGTTCTTAGGACTTACATGAAAGGATGTCATTAAAAATGTGTCTGGTCCTCCCCAGATCTTATCTAAATTAAGCCTCAAATGAACAGCACATGCCCTCGTACCTGATGTCATTATTTAGCTAGAACAAAGGCAGTGTCTGAAAAGCTGAGTACACCTGACTCAGTGGCTTGAATGGAAACTACCTCGAGCAGCAAAAATCTGAATTAAATGTTTTCTGCATGACATTGTCAGACCCTCAAATCCTCTCTAATATTTGGGTTTGGTCTGTTTAAAGAAGCTATGCAACCAAAAGGAACATATATAGTTGACAATTTATTCTAAATCTTTGTCACAGACGTTATACAGAGAATATAATGGTGACATCTTCACCACTTTTTCACATAATAAAAAGTTGGGATGGCAGGAAAATATAAATTAAACAATGTTCAACATTTGCCTATTTCTCAGGCAGAACTGTATCAAGAACCATCATTTGTCAATCGACGATATAACTACATGGGCAGGGCGTTACCGTGGAAACCTTTGTCAATACAAAGCCTGCTTCAAAACATCTGTTCCAGGGACATCCATGCACTTTTTAACAAGAGATTTCATTGCACCTGAACAGATTCAAGACATCCTGTACCAGACGCAGCAAAGCAGCTCCAGAACATAACTGAGCCTCCTCCACGTTTCACAGCAGTCTTTCGTTCAAGGCTTCAGTTTCAACAAAGTGCAGACCTGTGAACATAAAGCTGACGTGGCTTGCCAGAAAGCTCCAGTTTTGTCTGATCTGCCCCAACAGCATCCTCCCAGAAGCTTCTCAGTTTGCATTTTAACAAATCCCAGTAGCTTTTTATGATTTGCTTTCAACAGTGGATTCCTTTGAACACCCACTTTGGCTCAAACAGTGATGGATGGTGTGACCGGACACTGATGTACCTGATGTACCTTGACCTTAGACTTCACCTTGAATGTATTTGGTTTCTATTTTTGCTATCCTACTCTACAATTTGTCATCAATCTTGCTCTTACGGCCACGTAGAGGAATGTTGGCTTCAGTCTCGTGGACCCCAAACTTCTGAATTTAATTTGCAGTTGTTGTCACAGAAATGTCAAACTGCTTGGAGATGGTCTTCCAGTCTAGATGGTCCTTTCTGAGTTCAGACAACCCTCTCTTTTATTGTCTCTGGCCCATGTGCAGTGTGGTGACCACCATGATACCAAACAGCAGAGTGACAACTTTTAACCCTTTAAACAGTCAGACTGACTGACTGCAAGATTTTCAGTCTAGTTTAATTAGTTTTTATGTTTTTAAATTATTCTGTTCAACCACAGTTCAAATGCAATATTTGATTTTCACAAGTCAGTGTTCAATAAATTCTCATTGTTATTACTTTTGTCAGTTTCAAGTTATTTCAGTGACCATTGTGGGGTGCCTCTTTCTTTAATGGAAGAAGACCAACACACTTGTCCACGTGCATATTATTTAAAGGGGACCTATGATTAAAAACACGTTTTTTCTTGCTTTAACATATATAAAGTGGTCTCCCCTCAGCCTGCCAACTCAGAGAAGGAGGAAAGCAACCAAATTCTGCAGTGTCTGTACAGCCGCCCGGATGATCCATCCAGTGTGATGTGGCTTCTACAAGCCGTTCAGATTCTGCTCCCGTTGTTACGTAACGACGGGCACGATTTACATAGGTTGGCCTCCAATGCGTGAAACCACGCCCACAACTAACTCCGCCGGCTGGAGCTTCCACCATTTTTTCGTAGCGGTGTATCGTGATGGCGTCTGTTCGAGCTAGACATGCGAATTGCTCTGTTGTTGGTTGTAAAAACCAACACAAGCAATGCTTTGTACCCTCCCCTTCTACGCGTCATTCAAGCAGCCAATCAGCACAGAGCCTCATTATCATAGCCCCGCCCACTCAGAATCCTGCATAGATAATGAGGTCAGAGAATGAGGCCCCGTTTACACGGAGCAAAAACGGTGGCGTTTTCATGTGTTTTGGCCGTTCGTTTACACGAAAACGAAGCTCAAAGTCACCAAAAACGCTAATTTCTGAAAACTCTGGCCAAAGTGGAGATTTTCAAAAACTCTGTTTTCACGTTTGCTTGTAAACGGAGGGAAACAGAGATTTAGGCTTCAGAACGTCACATTATGCAACAGAAGCGTCACCAGCGTCATTTGTGCGACATGTGTTTACAATTAGTTTGGCCACCGTCAATATTTTCTTGTATTTTACCTGTTTTATATTCTAAAGTCACACTTAAAAGTAACTCCACCACTCTCGTTCCGTCTTGGAATAACTGCCAGTCAAGACTGATTTATGGTTCCGCGTTACACCAACGCAGAGCCTACGGCGTAGGGTACGCAGCGACGCGAAACGTACGTAGGCTACACCGTCGATTTAACGCGGAACCATATTATTCAGGCTTCACACGTGTCATTTGTTGACGTTTTTTTCCAGGATTCTGATTGGCTAGCATGACTTTTAAGTTTCTCGTTACACTGCCCCCTGCAGGTTTGGATGCTCATAGCACCGTAACAGCGTATTTATCCGGGTTCGTGTAAACGAGGATATTTTTCAAAACGTAGAGGGGGAAATATGGGTTTTTGCAAATACCCGGCTATGTGTAAACGTGGCCTGAGATGATAAAAACATGGCTCAGAGGCTGAATTTCTAATTTATTTAGCAAAAACAATCAAAAGCTTGTTTTTAAGACATTCAAGGCCTGTTTAAAATAGATATTAGATGCCATAATAGGTTCCCTTTAAATAAACTGTATGATGTTTTGGTTTAATAAAAGTTCGTAATCTTTAACATTACCTATCTAAGTACACCCAAGAATAACAGGTTATGTTAGCTAAATGTTTCCTTGTAAGCGGCAGAAGCGTGTACGGCAGCAGGTGTGGGTTCCAGAGTGGACTGTGTCCCTGAGCGGCAGCAGGAGGAGGGCTGGGTGAGTCCAGCTGCACCCAGGTTTCACTTACCAACTTTCCTGTGAGGGAAACGTTTTCCTCCATAAACTCCGCGGGTTTACGGCTGTCCGTCGGGCACAAAGCGGGCATTGTGAGGTCAGAGGGAAGCCTGACTCTCCCAGCAGCTGCGGAGCGACGCAGGTGGTTCGGAGAAACGCTGCTTTCTGCGGGTGAGTTCATGTGTCCCGGTCACTATCGGCCTCTTTTTCAAAGTGAAGTCAATCCTCGGGAAATGAGTTGGTTGCAATAGTTCACTCTACCTGTTATCACATAGTCTACTTCCTATACACCAAACGGTCTTCATAAATTATAAGCTTTCTATTTATTTTTTTATCTAATAGCTGAATTCAAACCTGAGATGTGGACTGATGAGTTGGTAAGATATACAAAACAGACCAAAAGTTTGGACACACTTCCCCATTTATTTGAATGAAGGTGTGTCCAAACTTTTGGTCTGTACTGTGCACAAGATGGAATTAACTCTTTTTATTAATCATGACAATCAATTTGAATGAATACATTAGTATACTGTATGTTTGGAACAGTCTTTAGTACATGTAATGGTCTGCTGTTTTTCTTGAACAGTTTAAAAAGCTATTTGATGACCTGCAGTTTTCAAATAAAGCAGATTTGATGTCTGAATTCAAGTTAAGTTTATTTCTTGAAACAAGACACTGCAGCTTAAAAATCTTATGACATGTCAAAAAAAACTTGTTTCATCTGAGATATGACTCAAAACAAGATATTTTCAAGACTGTTTCACTTAACAAGATATTCAAGATGTACTGTCTAAAAACAAGTTCCTATATCTCACTGAAATGTTACTCTTTATGTGATTTTAACTTATATTAAGTGTGATGAGATATTTTGACTAGAAATTAGAAAAATATACTTTGTAAGATTGTGAGTTTTTGCAGTGTGAACAGTCCCGTAGATGTAATGAACACCTGAGTGGACTCTTCTGCATCTTCCCTGAGCCTGTGCGGCTGACACCCAGCAGGGCTGGCTGTGTAGCTGCAGCTCTGGAGGGAAGTCACTCCTGGTTCCCTGCAGTAAACTACACGCCATCTGCCTCCTGCCTGCTGTCTGTCTAAATAATTAAAGCCAGGTGGACTGGGTTTTTCTGGAGTGGTGAAGTGTGGGCCATCGATACAGGGAAGAGGTTGAGGGAGAGGTTTAGTTGATGCCGTGTTCAACATATTACATTGTGTCACTACTAAAACAATATACTATATCTAAACTGGCACGGTATTGAAGCATGTGCCCGACACAGGGCTTGAACCTGGATTAATTTAGCCTCTTTTTGCATTTCTCCTGCAGGTGCGACGGCAGAAACGTCTATAAGAAGATGCACGAGTCTCGGTACTATGACAGCCCCCCTGTATACAGCCCACCCTATAGTGTCACCTCGCAAAGCTTCTATCCTTCACGAAGCGTCCACTCTCCCCAGAGTCAGGGCAGTCCGTACCCCCAGGATCTCCCACCTCACTTCTACCCCATGGAGGGGCGGCCTCAACACTTCTACCAATACTTCTCTGCTCCTGGTTTTGTCAAAATGTTCAAAGGAGCTACCGTGCTCATGTGTTTCATCATCTTTGCCTGCGTGGCATCCACGTTGGTGTGGGACATGATGGGGGTTGGACATGTGGGCTACGGTGCTGGGGACGCGGGCTCTGCAGGAGGAACGGGTTCAGGATATTACGGAGGCTCCTACGGATACAGCAGCTCCTACATGACGCCCCTCTCAGCCAAGGCGGCGATGATGTCTATGAGTGCCATCAACTTCCTGGTTTCACTGGGGTTCCTGGTGGGAAGTTTCTCGCGGTCCCGGGTCATGCGGGGGTGCAAGTTCTACCTCTCTGTCTTCATCTCCGATATCATCCTAGCAGTCCTTCAGGTGAGTTTAAGTCATCAAGGACAAAATATCAGAATATTGAATCAATCTGTAAATGTGTTTTTAGAACAAAGATGCCTTGTGGCCATGTTGTGGATGTGTTATGATCTATTCAGTCTTTGGACACGTCAATAACTGGTTTATAGATACTATTAAGCCTTGGGTTTGTTATTTGACTCAGAGTTTTGGAGGGCACTTCCATGCAAGGCCCCTTTACGTAAAGCACTTTCAAGGTGGGACATCTCTGCTAATATCCTGCCCTGTTGGGACGCCATGGCGGAATGGTGCGACTTTTTTGTCACACCTCTCCAGTGCCTTGGGAGGCCCTAACCATGGCAGAAGAGAAGAGAAACAAGCCTCGTGTGTAAGTGTGATCTGTTGTGGCAGGACCACTGATGATGATGCTGCGATGGCGGCATCGTGTCTGTACCCACATGCTCGCGTGGCTGTACACCATCTGCCGTCTTTTGTCTGGGAACAGAGGCGGTGTAACAAGGACACAAAGTGGCGCAGTTGCAGTATGTAAAGGAATGCTGCGCCATCCTTAACTATGCATTACTGTGAGTGGTTGAGTCATATAAAAACTAAAATCCTCCTCTGTTCAGTAGTCATATATAGAGATATTTGCTACCTAGAACAAAACTGTAAACTTTAAGTGACCCTGAAGTCCTGTCACTCTTCCTCCCTTTGTTAAAGAATATCAGATTATATGCAATGTCTAATGAATACATTAGTCCAACTAGTTTAAAAATGCACGTAATCAACTTAGTCCGACTGAAACTGAAGTAAGAACAGATGTCTTGTAGTAATCTGTTGAGGTTGAGCTCATATCTGCATGGAAATGTTAAGTGGGACGGAAATTTGCTTAAACGCTCAGTACAGGTTCCTCAGTTACTGCCCCACACTTTGACCAACGATACAGATACATAAATTTACAGAGCTGTAAGTTTGTTTGCCACTTTTCCAATTCGCAGCCTCGCTAAACCAAAGATGTGTTGTTTCTGTGTGGCGTGACAGGCTAACCAGCTGAAGACACTAATCCCACCTGCAGCGTCTGTGGTGGAGTGAGATATACAGAACTTTGGTTAGCAAATAAACTCCCTTTGTGTAGAATAAAGTAGAATTTATGTTTTGACATTTTAACCTTTGGTGGTCAAAATGTCGGGTGGGAAGCTGATTACCGTACCTGTTCCGCTTTTTGCTGACCTGAAATATGACCAGTGTCATATTGTTTTAAGAGATGCGTTCCTGACTGGGAAACTGTACCGCAGCTTCTCAGTCACATTCTGCTCACATGTATGTGCTGGAAGCACCCTGAGCACCGCTGTCCGTTCACTTTGGTATCAATACTGGTATCAATACGGGTATCAATACAGGTATCAATACTGTAATCAGAACAACTCTAGTCTGTGGTGAGCCATACAAGTCATAGACTTCTAGAAACAAGACCCCACCGACTCAGCAGCCTAATTCACCGCCCAGTCAGTAGCCTATCCTAACACCATATAGGCAGATTGTTTTTATAGTAAAATCATGTCAATTGAAAACATTACAATATATTGATATACAAACATCAACTTAACAAAATAATAATGCGAGGTAAGCAAATTACCAATAGTTTTTCATGTTCACTTGAGAGTTGAACTATCTTTTAAAGTTCATTTGAATTCAAATCAGAAAATGTGAGCCTCACATGCTGCTGTCCTTAATCCGTTTTAAAGCTAATCTGTGCTTCTTCTTCTGCTGTTCTTCATTACATTCAAACCTGTGTTGACATTTTTAACAACCATCCCTGTCACCTCACACTGGATTGAAGCAGTAAAGAACATTAATCAATGAATATTATCATTTTGAACAGCTACATCTGTGTCTTTTTACCCATAGGTCTAGTTTATCCAAATAAAATATATACTTATATATGAACTCCTGCTTCCTGCTTGATCAGTATAGCTGAGAGGATAATCTCTTAATAATCCCCATGTAGTTAATTAATCCGGCCATCCTCTTTCACACTTCACATGGTCAGTTGATGCACTATTGATGTAAGACTATTGATCACCCACTGTCCAAACACAGCTAATCAAAGAAGTAATGGCAGACTGAGGCCTTAGCTACTGAGACACAATATTAAGTGAATTAAGCTCGGATGGGACTGTTAAGGTCGGGACTGTGGAGGTCGACCTGTTAACTAGTATGAGACCTGTGTGCAGTTGTAATCTGTAACACTGGCAGCATGATTCATTAAAGAGGCTGTTTTTGTGTTTCAGGGCATCATCAACATCATCTTTGTGATCGGAGTGAACCCGCTGTCTCAGAGCTCCCAGAGCATGCTGTATAACCCCATGCTGATGATGTGTCAGAACATTCAGGGCACCCCCAGCCTCAGCGGCGGTGCGGGGGCTGGTTTTCCTGGGGGGTTTCCCTTGTACAATCAATACCTGCACCACTACTGCTACATGGACCCCGAGGAGGTGAGCAGCATTTCTCTCTTTATTTCTGTTCTCTTCTGTTTCATTTATTCTTTTTCAAGCTATTCTGATTCATTCTTTTTTGCTCTTTTATTCTCTTTTTTCAGGCAGTAGCTTTTACGTTGGGGCTGATGGTGGTTTTGGCCTTGTCCTTCTCTGCTTACTATGCCTACAAGACTCGCAGTAAGATCTGGCGTCATGGAAAGTCAAACATCTACTGGGACGATGGCCAGGACGTCCAGGACTGGGTGAGCACCAGTCAGGGACGGAAAAGGCTTTACAGACTGATCATTATGCAAACTGATTTAAAAAAAAATCCACATATGGAAACACGTTTGCCTGACATATTCTCATTACTACTAACAGTCAGAGTTACTTTCTTGCAGCTACAACCAAGTGGGGAGTTCAGGTTTTAACACCATTTCCCATTTTTCCCACGTTAACAACAATCATTAAGTTTCATAAACTGTGTTGACTCAGTATATTGGTGGCACACCCTGGTTTCACTCTGACTTATGATTAACCAGGTTTATGATAACAGAGAGACCGCAGAGACTGTGTTAAACTGACAGCAGCATTATATGGTCCTTTGTGACAGTAAACTGATCACGGTCACTTCTTCAAATTTCACTGTGATGAAATATGGGCTTTACTACACAAATGTCATCTTTTATTAAACAAAAACAAAAAAATCTGTGCTAAAAAAAAACAAAGATCTGGAGTGACTTCCAAATCAAAAAGTCTGACATATAGTCCTGTCACTTTGTTTGCTCCCGTCATAAGTCTGAGAAAAAGTTTTCAGATTTCATTCACCATCAATTAATATATATACACACACAAATGGATATATGGTTATGTTCGTATAATTGACTAAAAGACTAAAAGAAAGAAAAAGGTACAGGTAAATTATATAAATAGTGATGTTGTTTATTTCTCCTTTCTTCCCTTCTTTTCTTGCAAATGTCTACGAACAGAGTGACTCTTGTGTCATATTGGTATATTTACACATGTATGAGCATTTAAAGATACATCTACTTATATTAATATACACAGTATTTGGATGTTACTTTACTACTTTACTCACATACACCACAACACACCACACAGTCACCAAGCTACACCCATCACTGTCTTATCTTCTCTCCTGGGCTTTCATGTTGTACTGTCACTGATCCTTGACAGAACCAGGTTTTTTTCTTCTTCTCCTTCATTTTTAGGGATCAATAAAATATGGCAGGCTGTCAAGAGGGCTGGTGAAGGAAACAGTCTCACACACATTCATGCACAAAAACCCCTCTGTTGTAGCATCAAAATGCATATATATGACTTTCAGATTTTGCCAAATTTGGTATTAACCATTTATATGCAGACAACTGGGAAAAAGGGGAAAGAAATGATAGAGGATAGCTGCATCAATCTTTTTTCTTTTTCAATTAATTTATTTTTCTGCAGTGTATGTGCTGTTAGCAAACCTTGTGACTGAAACCATCACCGTTTAGTGAAAAACACTTGACAGAGCACTTAAAGCTTTCAGAAAGTTCCTTTCATGTCCTCAGAAAAGCCCTCATGTAGATGGTCGTCCCCCGTGGGACAAATGTGTGGTCGTAGAAAGAACATGCAGAACACTTGCTGGCTGCTTTTTCTTCCCTCTGTGACAAGACGTCTCAAGCATCTTTGTGTGTGGAGGAGTGTGGAGACCAGGTCATGAGATGCAGCACTCTCTTTCCACTTCATGTTTTCTTAAAGAGATACGTGTATTTCCTAAGACAAAAACACTAAAAATGTTCAAAATAACCTTTTTTTGTGTCAGTAATGTCCTGCACCCGCTCAGGTTGAACATTCACTTTGGAAAGCCACTGTCCAGGAGCGTCAGTGGTTTAACATGCTGCAGCTCCTCTTCCGGCCATTCATCACAGCCTAATTTAGGGTTCAGCAGTGATTAATCCATCAGAGCAGCACAGTGATATGAATGTATTTATCAGTTTCTCTGGCAAGGCCTCTGCCTACTCTATGCCCATTTTTTTTTTTATCTTTTTCCTTTTCAAACAAGATACAGGCCAGATTCTGGGGCATGTCTGTGTTCCAGTGAAGATGCTTGCCTTGCAGGGAGGCATATATAATGTATGTGGCATTTATAATGTATAAAAAGGGGTTGAGTTGCCTCTGTGTTGCTGTGCCCATCCCAGAGTGTGGTGCTACTAAATGATTCAGTCTGTCAAAGGGCTTCTTCAGATTAGAGTCTTGGTAGATAAGTCGTTTCCCCTACATTTTCTGCTAAATTTCATATAATGTGACTAGAAAAGAGATATAATTGAGAGGCAAATTTAAATTTGGAAACATGATGCTGATTTTTGTTGACTTGGAGACAATTATTTATCAAAAGTAAATTCAATCATCTCAGTTATGTATTCATGTTTTACCTATTCATCTATTTGATAGAAAGTGATACTTAATCCCAACTATATTTGGATTTATCATCAGTCATTTTCTGAATCAGATTAATCTTTCGCTGAGGCTCTTCCTGCTACGCCACATTCATGAGATCTGTTTCTCAGAAACTCACTTTGGCTCACTGGAGCCTCAGCCAGTGATCCAGAAATAGGACAGAGACACGACTCATTAATGATGCATTGCGCAGTGTAACTGTATATCATGACAGACGTACATCACTGCTGGGTTCTTGTTATTGTTGTTGTTGTTGTTATGCATTATGGAAGGGTTGATGATTTGTTTATCCTCGCTCTCTCTCATATTAAAAAGAAAATCAAAAGATTTTCGATTAAGTAAGAAGAAGAAAAAATTATTTTGTCTGGTAAATGGAAGATGAACAATAAAATATAACATAGTTTGTGCTTGACAGGAAGCCGATGCAGTTTGTAGAAAACTGAAATACAGCCTCGTGCTTCCACAGGAATTAATTCAATGCTGCTGTTGAACTATTCAGAAGAAAGTTTTATCACCTCTGAGCCAGGTTATGAGGTATTTGCCCTCAAAGTGAACCTCAGCTAATATTATCCATGAAATGGAAAAATGTCTCGGTTTCAGCAACTGATAATGTTGTTTTTTTGGGGGAATAAAATTTGCTAATCTTTGCATTCTGTTTTTATGTAAATTTTGTCCCAACTTTGTTTGAACTGGGGTTGCACACTGCAGTTTCCGTCCTCGCCTCATCCTGTTCAGGCTTATTCCAGCTGTCACGGGGTGAGAAGCAGGGTACGCCCTGGAGGTGTCGCCGGTTCAGGAGCATTCACGTGTGTAATAACACAATGCCGAGAAGGAAGAGCATCAGCAGTGATTAGGACGAGAGATAATTGTTGTTTCCCGTCGATTTGCATAAATGTTTAAAAATGAAGCATTTCAAAGAGTTCAGCCACAAACCCTGACGTCAAATGAATGGATTATGATGTGTGTTTCCTGATGTGAACCCTGTCGGACAGGTACGCAGCTCCCAGCAGGCTCCCACTGTTGTTATGTCAGAGAGAGCAGCGCCTGACCTGACGGCAGGGAACAGTGTGATCTCCCATGGCAACGGAACAGTCAGCATCCATAGCGAAGGATATTATAAAAACAACAGGTGATCTTATGCAAGAACCACATGGCATGATTTGTATTTTGAAAGCAAGTCACAAGAGAAAAAATCCTGATAGTCTCGCCCCTTAAAAACTAACACAGTTAGCCTCATAAGGATACTTATAATTGTCTGTTTCCACACTAATCTGCTCCCCAGATAGCAATTGAGTAAAAAGTTATCTATTTTCTGGTTTTAGTCATGGTCAAATTCTTGTTTTCCTGTAGTTTCTATACAGACAACACCATGGCCTGTGGGTCGAAGCGTCTGCAGCAGAACAGCAGCGCTGCAGTTTGCTACAGCAGCTCAGACGAGGCTGAGAGTGTCAGGAAGCCTCCTGCTTGTCACAAGAAGAGAGAACGGAGAAGAGATCGTGAGCCCTCACCTGCTGCTCAGGGGACAGCTGAGTCCCAGTATGAAACCGGCTACACCACGGGAGAAACTGGCAACGAGCTGGACCGAGACAGCCGGGATTACCTCTACAGGTGGGTGTGCGTCAGCCGCAGGGAACACAGGAATCTGGGGAAGTATTAGAGCAAAGATTTGGACAAGGAAATCCATGGTGAAACCTCAAACTGAGTGCATGCTCTTTTTCCAGTTAGTAGCGTTAAAACACACATGGACATATTTGTTGGTTCACTTCTGTCAAAGAAAAAAAAAAACATAATAGTCACTGAAATAACTTGAAAGTGGAAAAAGTAACAATAAAGGATTTAATGGAAATCAACCCCAAAAAAATCTGACATTGCTTTTCGTAATTAAAAAGATAAAACTGATTAAACTTGATTTTACAAATTAGTTGGATAACTTTAGATAAGATTGAAAATAATTTGATCACATTAAACTAAAGTGCGTCCTGTCTTCCAGTCTTGCATCAGTCTCTGTAAGGCAGGGCTGTCCAGTACGGGCCCCTGAGGGCCGCCGGCCCGCCTGTTTGAGACGTCCCTGCTTCACCACACCTGACTCAGATCAAAGGATCATCATCAACTTGTTAAAGCCTGTTAATGACATATTGCTGCTGTTGTGGCATCGTTGATAACAAGTGTTTCAGTTGTTTTCTTGTCCCATTTCTTTTTTCCTGCAAATACATCTCCAGCAGCATTTGTGGTTATAGTTCTGCATTGTAGCGTTTCAGGAAAGGTCTCCCACATTAATCCTTCTCTTATCTAGTCCAATCAGCTAATAATCGGTGCTGGCTCTTCTTGCATGGAGCGATTGGAGATCACGAGTGCCCAGCTTTGGGTCATGCTCTTGCTTGTTATGCACTGAATATCCTGCAGACTATCTGAATCACTTCATATGTTGCAGCATAGAAGACATAATCAAGTCTTTGCCTAGGTGATTTTCTTACACCTTTGTTGAATTGGAGACCCTCTGCTCATCTTTGCTGTTTAAAGACCCACACGTTCATAGATACAGCTATAGCACTAAACCATGTTTAACATGTCCCCAACACTTATTCTTTCCTCTCCTTATCGCCTTTGAAATGTAGTGTAGCCCTGAAATGCTGAAATTAAATAAGATGTATGTTAACAAATTATTAATAATGACTTTTTTATTCTTTTAGAGGAAATAAGAAGATCATTGCCTTTTCCAGCACTTACTACCTCAATAGCAACTGATGTGCAGTAATAAACCTCATGTGTTGGTATTCCCGTCTCGCTCCAGGATGTACCCAGCGATAACGTCAGACGAGCAGCGCCGCGAGTACAAGAAGGAGTTTGATTCTGATCTGGCCCACTACAAGAGCGTCTGCTCCAGGATGGATGACATCAGCGACCAGATGCACAAACTGAGCCGAGAGCGGGACGCGCTGGACGAAGACTCCACCAAATACCAGGTAGAGAAAGAGAAAGACCTGGACGATCAATCAGACCTGGACAGTTCATGTACATACATGTACGGGCATTGAGACAAGACTTAGTTCACTCTATTTCATGTCTCTGTTGTTAATCATTCAACATTTTTCCCATATTGAGGTTAAATGGTTAGGGTTTAATAATTTACTAACATCGTGACACAAAGTTAACAGAGACCAATGAACATGATTTTTCCATTTCCAGGATGTGACAGATGAGTATAACCGACTGAAGGACTTCAAAAAGGTGAGGACACCAAGATCTAAGCTGTCCTGACACGACCATCATCGAACAGTTTGATATCACATCAAATATTTATTCACTTTCCATGTGAGAGAAGCGGCTGTCGCTGTGCAGCAGGATTAGTTTACCTGGAGGGGGAAGGAAGCACCTGGCTCACCGGCTAACTTTAAACTGCTTTAAATGTGTTGCAGTGTTAAAATCCTATACGATGCAGAACATGAAATGACATAGTTTGGAGTATTATGACTGTTTTCATTTCACAGTTGTGTAATTTGCACAAAGTATCTTGTATGGAGAGAAACTCCAAGCTGTTTTTGCTTGTTTTTAGTCACCTGCCTGACTCCACACTAGCTCCACGAGGAACACTCAAATATCTTTCTCTCTCTCTCTTAGACGACAGACTATCAAGCACAGAAGAAGCAGTGCAAAGAACTTCGGCTTAAACTTTTCCACATCAAACATCTGGTGAAAATCTACGACCAGGGCTTTTGTTAGTGTAGTGTGAGCCGGTGTCCCAAAGTGTTGCACCTCCAACCTGAGACCTGAGATCCAGCGAGGGAGGAGGCAGATAAGGGAACAAGAAACCATCTCTTTGAAGCCATTCTTTAAAGTGTCGTCAGTTCAGCAACAAGCAACTCCGGTATATCAGTCTCTGGCAGATAAACACTTTCCCCAGCACCTTTATATATTACTTGAGGTGTGTTGACAGTATTGGAGTATTCCTGCACGTCGGCTCCCATGAAGGAAACACTGACTCAGACACGGCCGCTCCAGCGAGACTCCCTCCTCGCTCGGCTCCTCCAGGTGCATTTTTCACATTTTGAGGCGTCTTTCAGCACGGTGGGGACGAGAATGGAGGAGAGACAAGATCGCACAAAAGCATCTCGTTCTTTCACAAAAATCAATAACCAGCTCAAATATAAACAAGCACCTAATCAGCGTCCGTCGACCTCCTTGTGGTCTCTCTCATGTCTCTGTGTCTGACGTTAATGTGAACCCACAAGGTTTGAAGCTGTCAGCAGAGCTAGACAATTGAGTTTTACTGAGTATTACTTATAACGCGTTTTGTAGCATAAAAGTAATAGACTAAACCAGGGGTCGGCAACCCGCGGCTGTAGAGCCGCATGTGGCTCTTTAGTGTTGCCTTAGTGGCTCCTGGAGCTTTTTCAAAAATGTTTGACCTTTTTTTTCCTTTTTTTCTTCTTTTTTTCTTCTTTTTTTCTTCCTTTTTCCTTTCCTTTTTGATCTCGACATTTAGAAATTTTGACTTTTTTCTCGACATTTCGACTTTTTTCTCGACATTTCGCTCAACATTTCCACTTTTTTCTCGGCATTTCCACTTTTTTCTTGACATTTCGACTTTTTTCTTGACATTTTGACTATTTCCTCAACATTTCGACATTTCTCTCAACATTTCCACTTTTTTCTCGACATTTCCACTTTTTTCTCGACATTTCCACTTTTTTCTTGACATTTCCACTTTTTTCTCAACATTTCTCCTTTCGCCATTTGCCTTCATTCTAAGGCTTATACAAGACTTTTCATTCTTTGCGGCTACAGACATATTTGTTTTTTGTGTTTTTGCTCCAATATGGCTCTTTCAACATTTTGGGTTGCAGACCCCTGGACTAAACACATCTCGTTTATTACTTCCTGTTTGAGCTATGACCCTGCTGAGGGTTTGTTACCAAACGTCTCAAAGACTGAATGTTTTTAGGGTTTCATGTACAGGAATATGAGCTTGAGAGGTTCATAAACTAACAATACAAATCTATTAATATATTTATGTTGTGTTCATATAACATTCATACGATTAAAAAAAGGTTGATAATAGACACGTTGTAGCCATTTGATTATTTTAATAACATTGCCATACACACAGATGTTTGAAATCATGTAACACAAAGATAAGAAAACGTTCTTAATATATTTATCTTCTAAATGGTACGGTTGTGTGATTTTGACTTATTAATGAATGCGACCCAAATAACTTAGATCAAGCAGCACAGTTACATCCTTCGACTGTGTCTG
Organism: Cololabis saira; assembly: GCF_033807715.1. Lineage (NCBI taxonomy): Eukaryota > Metazoa > Chordata > Actinopteri > Beloniformes > Belonidae > Cololabis > Cololabis saira. The sequence goes on along the minus strand of NC_084596.1, from coordinate 33,577,017 downwards.
TTGTTAAACTTTAAAACTTTGGAGCGTTTGGAGCATTTCCTCTTTAAAAACACGTTGTGTAAAACAACCCCTGAAGCCCCGTGTGAGGTAAATCCTGGGAGGCCAGGGCCGCTCTCCGGAGCAGGAGCAATTTGGAAATATCTGTCGAGGCGCACGAGCCGTCCCTCCCGATGCCCGGACGGCTGGCAGAGGTATTCTCACGGAAATATGTGCAGCGGGAGAAAGGAAAGAAAACCTTAGAAGCTACCAATGAAAGCAATACTTTAATGTTTAAATGAACCTGGAAATACATGATGTAAATAAGGGAAACAGTCTCGATTTAGATCTAGAACAACGTTTGAACATGCAAAAAGTTAGCATATATATACTGTATATACACACACCCGCGCGCGCGCGCGCGCACACACACACACACACGCACACACACACACAACGTTTCGATACATCTCGTTTCCTCGGTATTAACTGACGGAAACTTGTATTTAACTTGTAAATTTTGGTTAAAAAAACTGTTCATCTGCTTGATGTGTTTCTCATAATTGAACCCAAGTTACATTTGGATGTCACACCTTTAAAAAACAAAATGAAAAGTAACCGAAATCATATTCGGAAAAGGTTCAAAACAAATGCGCGTGATGCTCAAACAGACTCATCATCCACAGACGACCCCAAAAAGGCTGCTGTCAAAACGAAGGCTGTCTCCGGTGAACAAATCTTACAGAGGTCTGAGTTTAGGAAATATCAGTCTGAAGCATTCTGATGTCTAGTGAGGTATTTGTTCTTTCTCATGGAGTTTCTTTTTAGTATTTAACGACAACAACGGTGAGCCCTGTGATGAGTAAAATGCACCGTTCGCACGATGGTCAGATCTCAGTTCACCTCATCTTCTCTGATTTGAGTACTATTTTCTGTTTTTTTTTTTATTTAAATCAGCCTCTGGAGGTGACGTGTGAGCCTTTGGTGAACTCTCCCTGGTTTCACTTCCCCCCGGTTCCTCGGGAGGCTCCCGCCAACAATCACGCACAAAGCTTTGATTCTTCAGCCCGGTCGCTTAAATCCGTCGTTATGCGTAATCACATGATCTGTTACGCGGTTTAAAAAAAAGAAAGAGTTAACTGAAACACAAAGATGATCCGTGGAAAAAAACGAGCACAGTGTGGAAGGAATTGAGTCAGAAGGGAGTGTCGTCCTTTCGCTGGAGCTGTCGCAGCGAGCTGCTGTCCTCTCCGCTTGAGACTGCAGTCTTGAGTTCATTGTGACATGTGGGGGGTGACATGATTGGCCATATCGAAGCCCAGCGTGACAAGCTGGTTTCTGTCCTGACACCTGGCACCAGTACGACTGGGGCTGGCAACGGCGGCGCTCCCGCCTGGCACGGACCTCGCTCTTCTCTGGAGGCCGAGGGTTCGGTTCGTACGGTGGGAACTGAGCAGTTACGGTAACCGGACGTTTTTGACGACTGCTGGTAATAAAGTCTAAAAACCACACAGATGGATAGCGATGAGTCAGGTTGGGTTCCTGTGGATCCCTACCATTCCTAACCCCAGATGGAGACCTCACGCGTCCCCGGAGCTACTGTCCTGGAACATACGGCCAGCTGATGGAGCTTCCGGAGAGCTGCATGTCACGGATCAGCGTCTCGATGGGGGTCTTTCCTACCAGGCGCATGAAGAAGAGCTGGGAGATGAGGCTGGCGGGGACGGCGCGCAGGGCCGGCAGGCGGAGCAGCAGCCGGCCGAAGCGCTGCGGCTGACTCGGGTACTGCATCCTCTCGTACTCCGTCAGGGCCACCTGGGCCTTCTCCTGCAGGGACTCCACGTGCACCGGGTCGGCCAGACCGCAGGCGTCTGGGAGCGAGGGAGGGAGAGGAGCGGTTACTTCACAGTGTGGGCAGGTTACATAAAGAGTCGTGATGAGCGGACACTAAACACCTGCAGCAGATAACATTGTAAAAGCCCCCCGGGGGAATTTATCCTGCTCCAGGATAAATTCTTAACTTATTATTACCTTTATAATTCCCTCTAGGAGACTGTTTAGAAAATTGTATTATAAAAAGGAGGCACTAACAAGAAGCTATTTCTTAACCCTTGTGCTGTCTTTGGGTCAAAATGACCCAATTCTTCTATCCTTCTTTCCTCCTGCCATGCTCTCTCCTTCCTTCTTCCTTTCCTCCTTTTTTACCCTCCTTTACTCCTTTTTCTTCCTACCTCCCTTTCGTCATTTGTTCTTTTATTACCTTCTTTGCTTTTCCTTCCTTCTTTCCTTATTTTCTTACTTTCCTTCCTTTCTCCCTTCCTTCCATCTTTTCTCCCTTCTTTCCTCCCTTCCTTACTCCCTTTCCTACTTCCTTCCTTTCTCCCTTCCATCTTTTCTCCATTCCTTACTCCCTTTTCTACTTTCTTTCTTACTTCCTTCTTTCCTTCCTTCCATCTTTTCTCCCTTCCTTACTCCCTTTTCTACTTCCTTCCTTCCTTTCTCCTTTCTTCCTTCCTTCCATCTTTTCTCCCTTCCTTACTCCCTTTCCTACTTCCTTCCTTCTTTTCTCCTTTCTTCCTTACTTCCTTCTTTCCTTCCTTCCATCTTTTCTCCCTTCCTTTCTCCCTTCACCCTCCCTTGACCCAAAGACAGCACAAGGGTTAAAAAGGAATCCACCAATATGATGAAATCCAGAGCCGTAATCACTAATTATACGGCACATTGGCCATCTCTGCACTCTCAGGAAGAAATTAGAAGATCATGAATTAAACGGTCAGTTGTTTTCAGCATTATACCGTATTAGCAAGGCATTTTACTGTTGTTAACTTGCTTAAAGACCTTTTGAGCTCACTTCTTATCTATGACCATCTCTGGCCGTCCTCAGTCTGTGAAAAGTACTATAAAATAATGCCTGAAGGGACTTTTTCCACTAATCACATGTTGGGATATTTACAAGGGACTGTCACGTTTTTATACGGTTAATATGAGGAATGATCCCCACTATTAAAAGACGACATCTGTCAGCCTCCGCAACATAGATATTGAGCTTTAAAGGGGACCTATAATGAAAAACACGTTTTCTCTCACATAGAGATAATTTCTCATTTGAACTAACTGGATCAGCCGTTCCTCATCCATGACTGTTTCCTACAGCGCTTTCAACGCAAGCGACAGGAAGAAAATAGAAGCAGGGCGTCCGACAAATGTTCAGCTCAAAACGGCGTGGCGCTGCATCCAGTTAGGACAGTCCAATAGAAAATAAAGCAATGGAATTGATTTTGTCGCTGACGCTCGCATAAAGCCTGAATTATGGTTCCGCGTTAAATTGACGCAGAGCTGCGTCGCCGCGTACCCTACGCCGTAGGCTCTGTGTTGGTGTAACGCGGAACCATAAATCAGCCTCAACTCCACCGGCCGGAGCTTCCACCACTTTTTCGTAGCGGTGTATCGCGTCATTCGCGTCAGGCAGCCAATCAGCAAAGAGCCTCATCATCAAAGCCTCCCCGTTTTGAGCTAAAAACAATCAAAAGCTTGTTTTTAAGACATTCAAGGCCTGATTAAAATATACATACAAATGCCATAATAGGTCACCTTTAAAAACACTTCCGCTCAGGGAACACAACACAAATAAAGCTTGAAACTTAGAATACTGACCCGGTGAGAACAAGGCGATGGCCTTGAGGCAGCTGTACTCGGCAGAGTCCACCTGCAGCCTCGTCAGCTTGTCCACCTGGTCCTGGAACATCCTCACCTGGTCCATGAAGGACACCACGCGCTCGGCGGACATGGGGGACGAGTGGAACCCCGCCGCGGCCAACAAGGGCGCCATGTGGAGCGGCAGAGCGGACTGCGCTGCGTTCAGGATGAAGAGCTCGCTCCAGCTGAGCCTCAGCAGCGCCACCTGGGATACGGGGATATTTAGATGTTTAAACCACTTATTATTAGAGTTGGACCTGCATGAGGCAGCAGTCCCAGCACTCAAGTCTGCAGGATCAGGGAGGAGTTCTGATGAGCCGCTATTCCAACATCCACTTAGAATAAGCATTATTTAAGAGTCTGTCTTCAGGTCAAACTAAAACTACTCACTCACTCATCTTCTCCCGCTTTATCCGTTACCGGGTCGCGGGGGCAGCAGCCTCAGCAGGGATGCCCAGACTTCCCTCACCCCAGACACTTCCTCCAGCTCTTCCGGGGGGAGTCCGAGGCGTTCCCAGGCCAGCCGAGAGACATAGTCTCTCCAGCGTGTCCTGGGTCTTCCCCGGGGTCTCCTCCCGGTGGGACATGCCTGGAACACCTCCCTAGGGAGGCGTCCAGGAGGCATCCGGTACAGATGCCCAAGCCACCTCAGCTGACTCCTCTCAATGTGGAGGAGTAGCGGCTCGACTCCGAGCTCCTCCCGGGTGACCGAACTCCTCACCCTATCTCTAAGGGAGCGTCCAGCCACCCTGTGGAGGAAACTCATCTCGGCCGCTTGTATCCGCGATCTTGTCCTTTCGGTCACTACCCAAAGTTCATGACCATAGGTGAGGGTAGGGGCGTAGATTGACCGGTAAATCGAGAGCTTCGCCTTTCGACTCAGCTCCCTCTTTACCACGACGGTCCAGTACATCGACCGCATTACTGCGGACGCTGCACCGATCCGCCTGTCAATCTCACGCTCCATTGTTCCCTCACTCGTGAACAAGATCCCGAGATACTTAAACTCCTCCACCTGAGGCAGGACTTCTCCACCCACCCGGAGAAGGCATGCCACCCTTTTCCGGTCGAGAACCATGGCCTCGGTCTTGGAGGTGCTGATTCTCATCCCTGCCGCGTCGCACTCGGCCGCAAACCGCCCCAGCACATGCTGGAGGTCCCGGTCTGATGAAGCCAACAGGACAACATCATCTGCAAAAAGCAGAGATGAAATCCTGAGGTTCCCAAACCGGATCCCCTCCGGCCCCTGGCTGCGCCTAGAAATCCTGTCCATAAAAATTATGAACAGGACCGGTGACAAAGGGCAGCCCTGCCGGAGTCCAACATGCACCGGGAACAAGTCTGACTTACTGCCGGCAATGCGAACCAGACTCCTGCTTCGATCATACAGAGACCGGACAGCCCTTAGTAGAGGGCCCCGGACTCCATACTCACTCAGCACCCCCCACAGAATGGCACGAGGGACACGGTCAAATGCCTTCTCCAGATCCACAAAACACATGTAGACTGGTTGGGCAAATTCCCATGAACCCTCGAGCACCCTGCGGAGGGTATAGAGCTGGTCCAGTGTTCCACGACCGGGACGAAAACCGCATTGTTCCTCCTGAATCCGAGGTTCGACTATCGGCCGTAATCTCCTCTCCAGTACCCTGGCGTAGACTTTCCCCGGGAGGCTGAGAAGTGTGATCCCCCTGTAGTTGGAACACACTCTCCGGTCCCCCTTTTTAAACAGAGGGACCACCACCCCGGTTTGCCACCCCAGCGGTACTGTCCCCTTCCTCCATGCAATGTCGCAGAGGCGTGTCAGCCAAGACAGCCCTACGACATCCAGAGACTTGAGGTACTCAGGGCGAATCTCATCCACCCCCGGTGCCCGGCCACCGAGGAGCTTACGAACCACCTCGGTGACCTCGGCTTGGGTGATGGATGAGCACGCCTCCGAGCCCCAACCCTCTGCTTCCTCAGTGGAAGGCATGTCAGTCGGGTTAAGGAGATCCTCAAAGTATTCCTTCCACCGTCCCACAATGTCCCCAGTCGAGGTCAATAGCTCCCCACCAGCACCATAAATGGTGCCGGCAGAGTACTGCTTCCCCCTTCTGAGGCGCCGAACGGTCCTCCAGAATTTCCTCGAGGCCGACCGAAAGTCCTCCTCCATGGCCTCCCCGAACTCCTCCCAGACCCAAGTTTTTGCCTCCAAGACTGCCCGAGCCGCGGCCCGCTTGGCCTGCCGGTACCTATCTACTGCGTCAGGAGTCCCACCGGCCAACATAGCCCGGTAGGACTCCTTCTTCAGTCTGACGGCATCCTGTACTTCCGGTGTCCACCACCGGGTTCTAGGATTGCCGCCACGACAGGCACCGGAGACCTTGCGTCCACAGCTTCGAGCCGCCGCGTTGACAATGGAGGCAGAGAACATGGTCCACTCGGACTCTATGTCCCCCGCCTCCCCCGGGATCCGGGAGAAGCTCTACCGGAGGTGGGAGTTGAAGATGTCCCTGACAGAGGGCTCAGCCAGACGTTCCCAACAGACCCTCACAATCCGTTTGGGTCTGCCCGGTCTGTCCAACCTCCTCCTCCGCCAGCGCATCCAACTCACCACCAGGTGGTGATCAGTTGACAGCTCAGCCCCTCTCTTCACCCGAGTGTCCAAGACATGCGGCCGAAGGTCAGATGAAACGACAACAAAGTCGATCATTGACCTCCGGCCTAGGGTGTCCTGGTGCCACGTGCACTGATGGACACCCTTATGCCTGAACATGGTGTTCGTGATGGACAAACTGCGACTCGCACAGAAGTCCAACAACAAAACACCACTCGGGTTCAGATCGGGGAGGCCGTTCCTCCCAATCACGCCTCTCCAGGTATCACTGTCATTGCCCACGTGAGCGTTGAAGTCCCCCAGTAGAACAATGGAGTCCCCAGTTGGAGCACTATCAAGTACTCCTCCCAGGGACTCCAAGAAGGCCGGGTACTCCCCACTGCTGTTCGGCCCGTAGGCACAAACAACAGTGAGAGACCTATCCCCGACCCGAAGGCGCAGGGAAGCGACCCTCTCGTTCACCGGGGTGAACTCCAACACATGGCGGCTGAGCTGGGGGGCTATAACCAAGCCCACACCAGCCCGCCGCCTCTCACCCTGGGCAACTCCAGAGTAGTGGAGGGTCCAGCCCCCTTCAAGGAGCTGGGTTCCAGAGCCCAAGCTATGTGTGGAGGTGAGCCCGACTATCTCTAGCCGGTATCTCACAACCTCACGCACAAGCTCCGGCTCCTTCCCCCCCAGCGAGGTGACATTCCATGTCCCCACTGTGAGGGTTGATGTCCAGGGATTGGGTCGTCGAGGCACCCCGCCACGACTGCTACCCAGCCCACAATGCACCGGCCTGCCATGGTCCTTCCTGCGGGTGGTGGGCCTACTGGAAGGTGGACCCGCGTCGCCGTTTCGGGCTGAGCCCGGCCGGGTCCCACGGGCAAAGACCCGGCCACCAGGCGCTCGCCTACGAGCCCCAACCCCAGGCCTGGCTCCAGGGCGGGGCCCCGGTGACGCCGATCCGGGCGACGTAACGGTCCTCGATTTACTTGTCATCATGATAGGCTTGTGAACCGCTCTTAGTCTGGCCCGTCACCCAGGACCTGTTTGCCATGGGAGTCCCTACCAGGGGCGAAAGTGCCCCCGACAACATAGCTCCTAGGATCACTCGGGCACACAAACCCACCACAGTAAGGTGGCGGTTCAAGGAAAACTACTCATCACAAAAAGATTCACACATCAATTTTATATCATGGATCAATACAAGGACCAGGACCCCCACCTCTGCTCTAGATTATATCATTTTGTCATTTCTAAACCTCAGATGGACCGTATTACAATGTATTAACAAAGTAATTAACTGGTGTAACTGAGTAGTAATTTCTCAAACATAATTCCCCTTTCATTATCTAGAGTGCTGTGACAGCTGTTTTCTGCAGGAAAGTATCTATAAAAAGACAAGTGTCATTTCAGTTCAAGTGGATGGAGGTCACACTTTGACAAACACCACAGACGAGCCTAAGGCTCCTCATCGCAGCGCGTTCTTATCATTCACATTCTTGGTAGTGAAAACAGCATTCATTAAGTCTAAAGTGAGTACTGCTGAATCAGCATCCTTCTGTTTGCTTTAGACGACTCCTTTATCTGTTTAAGGGCCCGGACAGACCAGAGAAGCAGTCGGACTGAAAGTCAGCTCTCGTCTCCCCGAGGCGGTCAAAAAAGAATACTCTGCAGGCAGGGGTAATCTGTGATGTCGCCCAAAAAGAAAAAGAAGGAAGAACAACTGGAAATGACGGATCGCTCTAGTCTAGGGTTCTGAACATGATAGAGTGTAGTTAAGTATCAGTGCCGTCGCTGTTTATCTAGTGTTTACCATCGTCATTTCCGGTGAACTCTGATTCTAGTGAAAGGCTAGCTCTCCACCAATCAGTTTGGTCATAGAGGCCGATGGCAAGCGGACGATTCTACACGTCGAATCGGCCAAAATGAACACAGCTGCCGACGGACGACTGCACGGGACCGACCTCTCCCGACCTCGCCCAACTGCCGATTATGGGGTTGGTGTGTCTCTTACGCTTAAGGTAACTGAAGGAGTAGAAAAAAGCCACCTTTCCTCTGAACGCAACACAGCTTTTGTTAAAATATGTATAGAGATGAGCCCCATGCAACGCATGGTGCAAACCGCAGCCCTCGTTCTTAAAAACCTGTTCCTGTACTCCCTCCTGGCTGCCTCCTTCCCCTGCTGCCTGCACCTCCCAAGATCAGCATTCTGCAGCGCGGACGCTCATGTGGTCGAGTCCATCGCTTCACGTGACAAATGTCTTTTACAGTTTCTGAAGTGACAGTAGGGCTGCAACTATTCGTCGACAAAAATCCATAATCAAAATTGACGACAAAGAATTCCATTGTCGACAATTGTCGCCAGACGTGTTTTTTTGGAGTGAGGCGTCTCACTTCAATACAATCTCTGCCGAGACTCGCGCATGCACAATAGCGTCTCAGCAGCTGTGGGTAATAAAACTTCAAAGGTTTGGGATTATTTTAGCCTCGATACGGCGAATATAAAGGTGACGTGCAAAGGTTTGCAAAGCCGACCTTGCTTTTCACGAGAGCACGTTGGTAATGCATTTGAAGAGAAAGCACGTCGGAGTGTTGAACAAAACGGACTCGCCTTGGTAAGATATTAAGCCTATTTTCATTTGTTAAATTAATTTGTTTCTTTCGATAACTTTGTTTATTTCATATTATTTATTAGTATTATTTGAGTCACTCACAGCTACTCTCGTTGCTAAAACCTCAATCACATAATTGACGCTGCGTGAAAGGAGAAAAAGCTTGTGTGATGACGACAATGATGGATTTACATCTTAACATTCAGTCAGGTGACCTATGAACTGTCAATTATCCATCAAACTCCACAATGATCATGTTAACATTAAATCAGATAGATTTGTCTGGACATTTCTCTTGCGGGACGGGAGAAGACACTAAATCAATGCATCTCTATTATCGTGCGCCGTGCGGCATGAATTCTCAGAGTTTTGCGGATGCAGGCGGGAGCAGGATGAAGAAAAGAACCCGCTATAGCAGGATGTAGAAAACAGCCCTGCTATATCAGGGCTCTAGTGCCATCTTTCTTGTGTTTATTATCCTTTGCCACATAATTAAAGCAACCTCATACTAAATTTAAAAAAAAGTACTAATTATCCGATTAGTCGACTAATGGTTTCAATAGTCTGTGACTAGTCGACTATTAAAATAGTTGGTAATTCCAGCCCTAAGAAGGAACCGTATCTCACAGCTGAACCTACTGACCTGGTCGGACACGGGCAGCTCGGGGAAGTAGGGGATGTTCCTGGCCCACTCCACCGTGCTGAAGAGCAGCCGCGCCGCCAGTTCGCAGATGTTATCGATGCCCATGGCGTTGTCGGGGCCGGCCTGCTGGTTGTACTGGTGGCCGTAGCGGCTGCTGGGGTACGGCTCGGCCCGCAGCAGCTGGGAGATGAGCTCCGACACCGGCTGACCTCCTCCGCTGGCGCCGTTGTTGTTGTTGTAGAACTCCCCGACGCCGAGGCCGCCGGCCCCGCCGATGGGAGTGATGGAGGGACTGAGGCTCGGCTGGGGGGGGATGCGACCGCGTTGAACTGCTGTAGTTTGGTTGGGGACAGAGGAGAGGAGAGAGGAGAGAGGTGAAGGAGAGAGCAGACGAGAAGAGAGGTGAAGGAGAAGGGTGTGAAGCAGGGGATTTGGAGGAAAAAAAACCAAAGGACAAAAAGTTATAACTTGAGTTCATGATCAAGACTTGACACGATTAGTAAACTATTATTTAAGATTTCAAAAGAGTTATAATCCAACTCAGACTGATTCTTCGACAAGAGATTTGGATTAAAACATTTTTCTACGGACATAAAAATAATTTACTTGTATTCCCAACACCTTTTAACCTCGTCTTTGTAGAGTTCCACGGTGTTCGCTCACTAACACACTTTAAGGTACTTACTGTAAACTTTTTTTTATTTCCTTACACATAAACAAAAATTGGCATATTCTATTCTATGAAGTTAATCTTGCATGTTGTATTTTGGGGTGCAGGTTTCACTAACTTGGTGAAATCTTGGTTACAGTAATGTGAGAAATAAAAGTGCAGCCCTCTTTAATTGTACACTTTCATGTACAAGGAAACACTTTAAAGTTAAAATAAATCATGTGCAGCCTCAGGCCAAATGCAGAAGTATCATGTGAAACACCACGTGCCTCCTTACTGCTGTTTTAATGCAGCAGCACTTTCATTTCGTTGGATTGTTTTTCTTTAACAATGTGAGGAAAAGAAAAGCAGCTTAACTTACGCAGGAATTGATAGAGTAGACAGGTAATGCTAATAAAACATCCACAAAAACAGATCAGCGAACACGACAGCTTTTTTTTTTTACAAAAGTTTGCTGGTCTGAAGCATTTAGGTATGAGTAAACACAATGCCAGGGGGAAAAGACATCAGCAATGATCTCAGGGAAGAGTCTAATAGTGAGAAAGGTTACCGTATTTTCCACTCTTCCACTTAAAATCTTTGTTCCTCAAAAATCACCAGTGCGCCTTATGTATGAATTTTGTTGTGCTTAATGACCTTGAACCAGTTTGAAGTGGTACACTGCGCTCCAACATCTGTCAAAATGATTTAGTGTGACTTTGGTAGCGACGAAGCTGCTCCGCTTGATTGACTGATTGTTGGACCGTTCCCAGCTAACACATTAAAGTCTGTCCTGGGTTGAATATGGCTTGTAATGTCAGACAACGTTATATATTTAATTATGTAGTGCTGGCAAGCAACCATCATCCAACATCTAATCCATGTTACCTTACTGTAAATAGACGTCAAGCCAACATTAGGTTTTTAGAGTAAACCCAATTTGCAAATCTATTTCATAACTAACTATTTATAACTAATTATAACCAAATGTTGGACTACAACGTTGTTCCAACCTCACACTAACTTCAGGCATCTGCTATCGCTGGCAACCAATCAGAGAACAGGACGTAGTACGACGCTTACCTCCGCCACTTTTTATTTGTGGATTGTAGAAGAATGATTTAAAATGTGAGTGTATTTTTCTGTTTTAGTTACAACTGAATGATATTCTCAATTATTGTTAATGAGTTGAATAAAGTTCGACTTACCAGACTGTGTTGTTTGGCTTTATATATGTGTTCTATCATGCACATTATAACCCGGTGTGCCTCATGTATGAAAATAGACCCGTTCATTGATATAATGCGGTGCACCTAATGGTCCGCAAAATACAGTACACACAAGTGAAACACATTAACGACGGTTCTCAATCTTCCCAGAATACCATCCTAGCAAGCTCACCCCAACTAAAGACTGTTCAGAAACGTTCTTTGAAAGATCTCAAACCCTATAGCGTTCAATTAGCATGTTAAATGTTAGACGTTCACCACAGCAGTTAGAAAGACATGACAACGTCCCAGTTCATCTGGAGGGGAAGCCTGAAGAAAAGGAGCTGAACAGCACGCCATTCAGTGCACGTGAACACACCATAACGTTTGCAGATCAATGTCCTTTAAAGACATAACACCACATTGGGATGTTTGGCCATAAAACCCACTGCACGAGTTTCACTAAAACCAAACGTATCATGTACAGGAAACACAAACACCTCATATTCTATCACAGGACCTGAACACCTCGCAGTTAATTAACAGCTAAATATTCTAGCATCAATCCTAAAGCCACCAGTTTATCCATTCCCCTCCCTTTGGGGATTAATGAAGTACTGGGAGAGACTGGTGATGTCATACAGAAAGTGATAAATTCATGTTATTCCTGCTAAAAGCAGCGGTTCTACAAACGACTGAATCACGGGATACACTTTGTTTTTTCCACACACTGCTTCTGTATTTACAATTAGTTTCAATCTGATGAATAATTACGCGTTTATGTCACGTTCTGTTCAGCTGATATTATTTTTAGCTCATTTTAAGACCTAATGAGGACTAGATGATTTTTGATTATGTCCGCATTAGTACTACCTCTGACGTGAAAGAGGATGTACTGAGTGTGTGTCATTTTTCTTGGTCGAAGCTGCTGCCTTTCAGGGGGAGGATACGCTTGGAAAATAGAGTTAAAAACATTTGAGTTTCTTTTGTGGTTAAAGGTCAAATAAAAATGTTAAAAATGTATGAGTATTAAAAAAAAAAAGGCCGTAATGAGCATATCAGGGGAAACGTGGGGTCCAGTGTCTTGTCCAGGACGCTTTGAGACCGGAGGTTCTCGGGATTAAACCCCAGGACAACCACCGAACCTGCTGAAACGATACCCGAGTAACAGCCTAAATCTTTGAAGCGTTCATTCTGGAGAAAAGGGAGGATTGCTGAAACAGACTCATTCATTTTGGATTATGAATTCATCCTGGCAGCCCGTGCCCTGAGTAAGCGTCCTTGAGCAAGAGAGGGAATGCTAATCAGCAGCGCTGACCTCTGATCTCCCTGTGGAAGTGGACGAGCAAGGGGAACCTCTCTACCGGGAGCTACTAAAGTGTCTCATTACTCATGATCTGTGATTATGAGGTAAAAATAAAACAACTCAAATGTCTGTTTTAAACAGCCAAGTGAGCGCAGGCAGAGCAGCGTATCCCCCTCTGCCAGTCTTACGCCACCACTAGATTAAGCCACTTAGAGCGTGGCACTGAGCTGACACGCATGACTCACTTCAGCCATGATAGGGCAGAGACGGGCAAGTGTGGTATTTTCTCTGCACTACCAAGCTGCGCAGGCAAGATGGCAAGAAAAGCAAATTACGACTATACCGTAATTGATTTAGCTGATGAAAGTAGTAGGAATACTCTCCGAGGCTTACTCCCCATTATCCCTGATTCATTCAGCTGCTGTATTTCCAGTTTTATACGTCTATGGTCACGTGTCTCACTGAGGTTCTCGTCGTTTCCTGAGAATGGATTGAATTAGAATGGACGATGGAGAAATTAATGGATAGATACCTTCTTTTCTCATACCAACACGGAAACACTTCTTCAGGCGACAGTACTGGCACTGGTTCCTGTGATGCTGGTCGATCTGACACTCTCTGTTTGACCTGGGGATTTACACAAGGAAACATTGTCATTAGAACAGTTACAAAAGAGCTAACTTTCTTTTAAAAGTTGACCATAATAATAATAATAATAATAATAATAATAATAATAATAATAAAAACCAACTAAACTACTGACAGTGACATGTGTTTATGTTTTACTCTTCTTTTTCAGGCTGGAACCTTGTTCACACATTGTTATTACAATTTCAAGAGTAAAGAAATCATGTACAACTGAAAACATAAAACCCATTTTAAGAGTTCCCATCCTAATTGTTCCAATTGATAATAACACATACACACACACACATACATACATACATACATACATACATACATACATATATATATATATATATATATATATATATATATATATATATATATATATATATATACACATACACACACACACATATACATATATATATATATATATATATATATATATATATATATATATATATATACACATACACACACACACATACATACATACATACATACATACATACATACATATATATATATATATATATATATATATATATATATATATATATACACATACACACACACACATATACATATATATATATATATATATATATATATATATATATATATATATATATATACATACATACATACACACACACACACACACACACACACACACATACATATATTGTAACAATATTTGTCGTCTATTGTCCACTTTTTCATTCAGTAGGTGATGTTATTCTTCATATTAACTCGTAAGAAGATGATAATAAACATGTCCAATAGTCCCCTGTGTGTGTCCAGCTTTACTTTGGGCTGACGGATGCTGAACATCATCATTAGTAGCACCCAAAAACCTGGAGGTTGTAACTATGGAAACGGGGAGTCTATAGCATCATATCGCTTTTGTTTTCTTTCCATTTATACAATTCTGTGTTTAAAAAGTTAAAATCACGCTTTAAACACATATGCGTGCAACATACTACCTTATGAAAGCGAGACCACACGCAGGGGTGCATTGTGACTCATTTCCTCTATTATATAAACTGGCCGGACGGCCGTGCGTCTCTCTCGGAGCATGCATGAGAACAACAAACAGCATGCATGAGAACAACAAACAGATCTGGCTGCAGCGTCACTCACCTGCACGTGTAGCTCAGGTTCCTCCGCACGCTCCTCTTGAAGAAGCTCTTGCAGCCCTCGCAGGTGAACACGCCGTAGTGCTTGCCGCTGGACTTGTCCCCGCACACCACGCAGTCCACCACGCACGCCTTGTCGTCGTCGCCGGCCTCCATGTCGCTGCCGCCGGCCTGGGGGGAGCCGTCCTCCTCCTCGCCCCGCAGGTAGTTCTTGTCGCCCAGCCCGTTAGTGCCCCCATTGGGATCTCCCCAGCCCCCACTCACCATGGCCATCGCTCGGTAACGGAGCCACTGCAGGAGAACAGGGTGCAGACAGCCGGGATGTCTGGCATAAGAGCCTTAAATCCACAGGGAAGTGGAGTGGAGGAGGGGGGTAATTCCCCTCCACCTGGACAGATTCACTCAGTTGCGCTTGTGCGCGCTCTCATTTAATGATCAACTTTATACCAAATAACAAGGGGAGGGAGGGGGTTTGTATTGAATAAGTTGATGCCAGGAAGAGGAAGAGAGGCTGGAGGGGAAATAGTAGCAACAATGAGGCTCGGTCCAGTCTCCTCCCTCTCCACTGTGACCTGGAAGCAGTGGCCCCCGGGGGCCCCGGGCCCTTCACGCGTCTGTAGGTCCTAACTCCAACGTCCGTTTGACCCGAGCCGAGCAGGAGAGTGCAAGAGCCTCGTCACACGACAGCGTCCTTTAACAAGAAAGAGATCGAGTCAGAGTCAGACACACTTTTCCTGAAAACACAGCAGCAGCAGCGCAGCAAACAGTTGCAGATGATCCATGTCACGGCGTGCGTGGCACGGAGCCGCTGCAGCGGCCGGGCTGTGTCTCTGCAGCAGCAGCAATGGCTGAAGCCTGGGGTTTATGGTTCCGCGTTACACCGACGGCGTAGGATAATGCTGCGTTCCATTTACCTCGGAAGTCGGAACTGGGAATGACGTCACAGCCGAATTATCAGCGTTCCAGTTACAAAGTAGGTAAACAAGGTTGTAGTTCTCATATACCACATGAAAAATGTGAAGTACACTATAGCAGCATATATATGCCAAACAATACTTGTATACGACTGATTTAGTGTGACCAAAACTAGAATGAAGTGTTACGAATTTTTACAGAGCTCTCTTCTACTGTTTACAACCGGGGCAGCCATCTCGGAATGTGAACTCGGGGGTGGTGAAGACTCTCCCACTTTCCCAGTGGGAAATCCCACTTCGTGGGGCGTTCCAGTTGAAAATTCCGACTGGAACTGGGAAATCCCCACTTCCGAGGACAAATGGAACGCGGCATAAGCGGCGACGCGCAACCCTTACGCCGTAGGGCTCTGCGTCGGTGTGACGCGGAACCATAAACCAGCCTTGAGTGAAGGACCTCGGCGTGGTGCGTCCTCGCACATGCCTGGAAAACATTTGAGCAGGAGCAGGCGAGCAGCCGATCACGGAGCTCGATCTTCCTGATAATCGCACTCAGTCAGCCCCCCTGGAAAAAAAATGAGCAGACTCACCCCTGGAGCGGACGGTGCGGGGTCCGTGGGTCGGTGTGTCCGCTCAGACGCGTCTGCGCGGCGGGGCTGGGGGAGCGCACACCGCTCTCTGCTGCTGCAGCGACCCCCGCAGCTTAGGCAGCGTGGAAAAACGACCCCCTTTTCTCATGCAACTAAGGGGGGGATCCAAGGGGAGGGGGTGCTGATGGTGCCCCCTCACACCCAGGGAGGAGATCACGGCCAAAACAGTCCTCTCACGGGGGAGCGACGGGATCCTCTGCGTGGCTTCCTCCTTCCTCCCTCTCGCACCGAGGGGGGAGACAGATACTGACGAGAGGAGGAGCGGGGCTGTCTTGCCCTGCAGCGACTCCAGTAGATGCCCCCCCCCTTCAGCCCTTTGTTAATGCCTGTCCACCAAGCATTAATTTCTCTGGGCCTGCGCTGCTTCTCCTGGTGGTGATCACGCGGGAGGAGGAGGGGGTGGAAGAGGTTCTACTACTATCCTGCTCCCCCCCCTGGCTCTCCCAGAGCTTCACAGTCCACAAATCAAATTAGGAGTCGAGGAAATGCCCGACCCGGGGTTGTTTTTCTCCCCCACTCTCTCTCTAGCTGATGCCCCTCATTCTTTCGGGTTTTCCTCCTCCCCGAGTTTGTGTGTGATTGAGAATGAGAGATCCAGCAAATAGAGGGATGGAGGGAGGGAGGGGAGCAGGGAGTGTGCAGAGGGGGAGGGGGCAGCCTGTGTGTGTGTGTGTGTGTGTGTGTGTGTGTGTGTGTGTATGTGTATGTGTGTGTGTGTGTGTGTGTGTGTGTGTGTGTGTGTGTGTGTGTGTGTGTGTGTGTGTGTGTGCGTGTGTGTGCGCTCCCAGGGATTTGACACTGCTATTCAAGCTCCGTGGTTGCCATGGCGACGGCTGCCTTATATGGTCATGAGAGTCAAAGAGCAAAGAGAGTGGGCTGCGTGGGTCAGCGTGCACGCACGAACACACACGCGGGAAGAATGTGGAGGATGTGTGTCCTGGGAGATGCAGAGCATGACCCTGAGGCCTCGGCAAACACCCCACAGTAGCAGATCGCTCTGCAGCGAGCACACACCAACACGTCTCTGGTTGGTTCCTTGTTGTTGTTTTTACATCAATAAAACACGAAAAAAACTACTTCTGAATGCTTTTCCACAGCATCGCTCCATTCTTCGGATGGAGACGGTGGTACATCAGCTTGGTGTCGTCTCATCACTTTGTTGAAGACAGAGATTTGTGTTTGAGGTTAATCTGGTGGGGGGGTCAACCTCAGTATGGCTGGACCCCCAGGGCCCAATGGGGGTAAAGGGGAAGAGGAGACGCACATTCACCCAGAGTAACAGCCGTGACGCTGTGAGAGATGACTAAGGCATCTGCCTGTAAAGTGGTCGGTCTTCGGGGGGGTTGGAAGGATAAAAGAGTAATTCCTCTGAGACATTCACTAAGTACAACTGGTTGTCTTATCTATCAAGCAGCAGAGGTTTTTAAGGTACCCCCCCAGCCTCACCCCCCCTCCCAATAGGAGCTTTTATAGCGTTCCTAAATCAAAAAGCAGCCTCGCCCCCTGGAGAGCTCAATTGTCCAACTCATTGTCCAGCTAATGTGTCTTCAGAGGGCTGTATGTGAGAAAGTGCGTGTAAATTTGAAGGAAAGTTGCTTTAATTAGTCCTCTGTGCACGCTTAGTGCACTTCTGGTGACGAGGAAGATTAGGCTTGTCAAATAAACAGCGGCGTTAAGACCTGTGATTGTAAGACGGTCAGACCTCCAACAAGGCTGTTAGTCAATAGTTTCTTGTTTGATGAACACTAAATTATCTGAGGGGGAGGTCAGTCTACTGTCTCTCTGATTTTTAAGAACAAGTATTGCAGATCAGAGATTGATTTGAAGGATGGTTTTCTAAATGCAAAAATGTAATACAAAGCAATTGTGACTAGTATTGGATCATCCGTAGCATCATTTACCTGAAGATGAACGATTATTGAAACACAGTTGTGTCAGTGGCTGAGGAGCATGTTACATGTCAGTGGAGATGGTTGGATGAGTTCCTATATACTTTTCCTACGATAAAATATTCTCCACTTGTCACTCATTTTCTACATCAGTATGTGCGCGTGTGTGTGCACGCACGTTAGTCCTCCCACTGGGGCAGGGATGATGTGACCTTTGAACTAAAAGTTAGGAATTCTGTTGCTGCAAGAAAGGAATCCAGAAAGACTGTAGACATGTCAGTCAAGCTGTTACTCTGATGGTATGGATGAAATCTGTGCATGTAAATAATAAAATACAGCCCTTTTCTATTCTAATGGTTTACATATCAGAATCAAGTAATAATAAAAACATCCTTAGGCCTGCACCAAATCTTAAAGGGACCAAGTCACCGTACAACCTGACTGGAACAGTCATCTGTACACACTTGTTTCTGTGGTGAAGTTGAGCAAGACCTAAAAAACTGTTGTCAAATATACTGTATATGCAAATGAGGACATCTGACCCCATAATGTACACTTTTGTTAGAAAAACTGAGCTGGAAGAGCTTGCTACCTTGGATACTTGCAAGTCCTGTATCCATGTTTGTGAATTGAAAGTGCTTCAAGAAGTTTGTAACTCCAGAACAACAGACATCACGAGACAACACCTCGACTGTCTCAGCGGAGGTAGCAGGTGAGCTTAGCAGTGCGGTCGTTGGACTCTTACACGGACCTAAACCATTCAAAAGATCCATCTTCTCCAAAAAAAAAAAACGTAGGGTGACCTTAGGGTGATGACATGTCCCTTTGAACTGGTTTATAATTGGCCCATTTTCTTATTACTGTCCTCCGTGTTAGGAAATGGTTGGAGTGGGACCCAGATGTAGGAGAGCAGGAGGCTGGAGTTACAAAAACATGTGATTTATTGTACTTAAACAAAAGCGCTGCTGTGCAGGATACAAAAAAACAAGAGCTTAAACAAGAATCAAAAAACTACAAAAACACGGAGGGAGGAAACAGTACGGACCAGCAGGGAGCAAGGGAAAGACAAGACCAGATATACAGAAGGGTTAAGGAGACACAGGTGCAGACGATCAGGGCAGATGGGAAACAGGAAAGTCAAGCCAGAACTGAAGCACAAAGACACGGGCTTCAAAATAAAACAGGAACTATCAAAACCATAACACTCCGTAGCTACCAACATGGCTGCCTGGCCCCACAATGCAGCAACTGTTTCCAACTTCAAAACTAGAGACATGCTATCTAACATTATTGGGTAATTTGGTTAAGGAACCAAATATGTTGCTTTATCAATTAAAATGCATTAGTTCATTCTTAATTCTTGGCTTCAGGCTTGGACATTACCTGTGGGGTCCCACAGGGGTCAGTGTTAGGACCTAAACTCTTTACTTTATACATTAATGACATATGTAAAGCATCAGCAATATTTAAGTTTGTTATATTCGCCGATGATACAAATATCTTTTGTTCTGGGGAAGATCTACAGCAGCTTTTGGAGTTGGTCAAGGCAGAAATGAAAACATTAAAACACTGGTTTGATGTTAACAAATTATCTTTAAATCTTAAGAAAACTAAATATATGTTGTTTGCAAATCGCACAATCCCAATTGATACTGTGCAAATAACGATCAATAATGTACATATTGAAAGGGTGTATGAAAATACATTTCTGGGAGTGATACTGGATCACAAAATCTGCTGGAAACCCCATATAAATCATATAAGAACAAAACTGGCAAAGAGTGTAGCAATATTGGGGAGAACAAGATACATGCTGGATTATAAATCATTATCACTAGTATTACCATATCTGGATTATTGTGTGGAAGTTTGGGGCAACACATATATAAGCAATTTACAACCGCTATTCAGACTGCAAAAAAAAGCAATCAGGATACTTCACAATGTGGGTTATAAGGATCACACAAACACACTGTTTTTAAAGTCGCATGTGTTGAAATTCTGGGACATTGTCGAACTAAAAACTCTACAAATCATATTCAAAGCGAGAACTGATTCACTTCCAGGCAATTTACAGAAAATGTTTTGTGACAGGGAGGGGTATTATAATTCAAGAGGAAAATTTAATTTAAAAAAACAATGTTTTCATTCTAAAAGGAAAAGCATGTGTATCTCAGTTGTTGGAGTGGATTTATGGAATGGGTTGGGTGATGGGTTGAAGCAATGTACAAATATAAATCAATTTAAAAAACGGTACAAAAGGAAGTTCTGGGAAGTTATTTGATTGAGGAGGAGCTATGTTAAGGAAAGATTGTGTTTGTTAGCTGGTTAGGTGCAAAGGCTGAACAAATGGGAAAATCGGTAGCCTAATAGGTAAATTAGCAGCTATTTATTATTAATATTTATGTTTAATTTATAATAGAGGTAACAAAGGGGCAGGGTTAAATACGTTTTACTTCTACCTGCTCCTTTTCGGACCCTGTTTGTATTACGTTTTTGTTGTTGTTGCTTTTTTTCTGTATGTTTTGAATTTGTTTTAAAATGTTATATTTTTTTCCTTATGTGTTCGAGATAAATAATTCAATCAATCAATCAATCAATCAATCAATCAATCAATCAATCAATCAATCAATCAATCAATCAATCAATCAATCAATCAATCAATCAATCAATCAATTCTGAGTTTTCAGCCTGTTTTTATTCGCTCATGCTCAGTTTACCTGGTTGTTATGTGTTTACGGGGGTGTAAAGTGGACTGGGAGCCTGTCTGACACACAAAGAGAAGGAATATGCACTAATATGTCAGTTCTGACTGGGAGCAGAAATCCCTATGATCGTTGATGTACATGCAACACTCACGTAGCGATGGACTGGCGGCCCACCCAGGGTGCACCCCTGCCTTTAGCCCAGAGATGTCAAATAGGCTGCCCCTGTTGTTGGACCAACAACTCCCCCAGTGATTTGCCTTTGGAGTTAAACTGTAACATCATAATTGCTCCTCAGCAACAGGTCGCCGTTGGAACATTGTTTGGCAAATTGTTCACAGTTTTACGGAGGGCACAAAAACAAGGTGTAATGCAAAAATGTTCTGAAACAACATCAAACCATCGTAGAAGATGTGGTCATATTCTTTGAGAATGCGTGCATGAGAAATAAACTTGGTTGGAGATCGCGTGTGCAGTGTCTTTCCTAATTCCCCCTTCAGTTCTTTTGTTTTTATGGATGTGGTCGTGGACATGGAGGAATTTGAGTTGAGTAGTACTGGGTTGGGTGTCACTACACCTCACCCATGCAGCATTCCTGGGCAGGCTTAAACTGTTATCACACAGTTAACAGTTTAAGTTAACCTTTACATCCTGTTGGGTAGGGGTAGGTCTGCTCTCTCCCCCCGAGGCGTCACCAGCAGCAGCTGAAACTTTCAGCTTGATCAACATATGGACGGTGAGACGGCCGCAGAGCCTTCTCACAGGCGCGGTGTTGTCTTCACGCTCCGGTGGCCGTCGAATGTTTAGACTCGCAGTGACAGCTCCGCCCCAGGACCAGGGTGACCTGTGACCTCGGAGGAATGGACAAGCCTGGTCACAGAAACAGAGTCCTTTTATATGGGTCAAAGGGAAAACATCTGCTGCACGGAAGACAAAGAGAGACGAGTGGGAGTTCTTATCAGGCATTCATCATTCGGTCTTTTCAAGCCCTTTTGATGAGAGGTGCTTGATGGGATCGTGCGGAGGGCCGCTGTATCGTACATCACTGTGAGAAAACAGAAAATGTGTTTCTTTTTTTTTCAACACAAATAAATATAAAATTAGTGGACAAGTTATACTTAAATATTACAGGTTTTCTCACCACAGGAGATCCTGGTCATAAATAATAAGTCTTTCATTTTTGCATGAGTTTGAAGCACAAAAAAATGGTCTGAGAGGACCGAACGCCACCGTCTGGCGAGAAATTCTCAGAAATGTCCAGTCAGAGGTCTTGGATGTTAACCTGAACCCCACGTTATCGAGTCTACATGCAAGAGGCCAGACAAAGCCACATGGACAACAAACTGCACACAGCACCATATTTAGCACCATATTGTTTATTTTTATTTGCTCAGACTGGTGTTTGGTTGTGCTGGTTAGCTCTTCTCCGTGTCTCCCGTGTATCCCTCAGAACAGCAACTATTTTCTTCTGGCGAGGCATCTGGTACATGACACACGTGTGACGTGGCTAACCAGATACACTGCAGCGTTTCATTTACTTTCTCTGCGTGTACAGGCCAGTGCACTGGGGAAGAGCACTGGTCGGTGCACTGAGAACCACTGGAGCAGAGAGAAAACTATTCCAACCTTTTCCCTGAATATTTCTTCTTCTACTGGCGTAGGTAAGGCATGTTGGCATGTGGTCTTATAATGACCAGTTGCCAAGACAACCAGCGGACTGCTGGAAGTACTCCAGTCAACAGAGCACCTGACAGATGATAATTCCCCCTGGGCCACGCAGTCTTTGTTCAGGCACTTAGGTTTCATATTATTGACACTAGACTTGTGCAGCGACCTGTCTCGTGCCTGCAGTGAGTTGGATGAGAACAGCAGACTAAATACAGTTACTCTTGGAAATTAAAAAGGAGTGCATTGGTGCAGCATTATTGGAACAAAGCACTGCCACAATAAACAGTTTTAATTTTAAGTTTAAGGCCTGTAAAATGTGACCTATCCAACAGTACAGCCAAAGCAGCGTCGTCATGCACGTGTTTTCCTCACTAGGTGTGTTTTTGACGTGCTGCTGCTCATGAACGTGCATTCATTCACACCATTGGCTGATCAATGAACGGGTGCAGTAACTGCACGCCTCCACTAGATGGGGGTGTGTTCCACGACAGGACTGTGTTTTTGAAGACTGCATCATCCGCGACTCCCATCATGTGTCACACACACAGAAACTCACTTCTAATAAGGACGTTTCTGAACTAATGTGTATTTGGGAACGACGGGACTAACGGGATTTTTATATCCACGTAATTAGATAAAGTCAACCCATCAGTCAGGAAATGCTGTGATATTTTATTCAGGACTTCAGAAATGATTCCAGGTGAGTCTCTGTTGCACCAGCTGATTGGTCTGGATCCAGGATGGGACATTTCTGTTGGAGGTTTGTGTACTTTCCTCCATGGATGTTTGTTTCTGTGTAGTGCTGTGATGGACTGGAGACCCACCCAAGCTGGATGGCAAACTGGGACAAACTCCAGCAGACCCCTATATTTGAATTATTAAACAAGGTATATATATATATATATATATATATATATATATATATATATATATATATATATATATATATATATATATATATATATATATATACAAAGGTATATATTAGATTAGAGATTAGATTAGATAGTCCTTTATTCATCCCTGTGGGGAAATTCACGTTGAACAGCAGCAGTACACACAACACACACATGCAGAGAAAAAGGATAAAAAAGCAAACAGTATATAATTAAAAAAAATATATGGGATAAAATATATTATATTTAATTAATATATATTTAATATATTATTTTATATATATTTGATATAGTAAATTATAATCTTTTTTATATTTCAGATTATATTACACGTGCATATTATTGTAGTTTGTCTTACATCATTTAGTTCACTCAAAATAATTATTATGATACATTATGAAATTAAATTTTTTTTCTCTCTTTTATTTCATATATAGTTGTATCCTCCACTGAACATTATTTATTAAATGATGATGTGGTTACTGAGACCCTCGTAAGGATTTCATAATACCCATTACATGACCCAATTAAGTTAATATGAGTTTTAGATGTTTTAATTCTTTTGTTCTCCGGTTCTCCCAAAGCGGTGCTACACAGATCAGATAGTAATATTCTTGGAAGTTAATTTAGGGACAGCGAGTCCTTGTATTGATCTGGAAGAATACTGAACAAGGAGCGCTTGTATAATGAGAAAATCTTGGAGTATAATAGCAATAGCGGGGACATACAGTTCAGGCTCAACAAAGACACTTATGTGGCCAGGAAACCCTCCCTCTAAACACTTCACTTCGCTTTGTGTCGAACACAACACTTCATATCCTTAATACTGACAACACAATGGAGCTCTGTTCCTTCATCACTTGTAATCTGTGACATCCAAACTGTAAACAGTACCCTCTGTTAAAATTGTATACGCTGAGCAGTGGGAACAGATGCTGCATACCTTCAGTAGCTGAGCGGCGTGTGGGAGTGGAGCAGACCTGGCTTGTTCACACATCCGGCACTGGCAATTGAAGCTGTTGATAACAGTTTGAAGGCTGAGGAATAAACAATAACGGGGTGATCTGGAAGACACTTGCTTTATGTAAGCAGTTTGCAGGAGCTACTTTAATTAAATCTATAATAATAATAATGTATTCATGCTTTCTCTTCTTGGCTCTCACGCTCCCTGCAGACTCCAGTAAACAGATGCAGTCCATCATCGCCGTGCATCTTCATCGGTCCTCTCTTCAGGTTTTACTCTAGTGGTCATATTCTTTTTTACTCTTTTTTTACTCTATTTACTCTAAAAGTGCACTTCATTATCTGGTGCAAATGTGCAGCATATGTGCCAACAGCATTTTAACTATTTGTTTACTTACTCACTTAATTATTTGTGTATTTGGACTTTTGACCACAAACTTAGCTATTTGTACTTGCTGGTTGAGAGCAGCGGCTCAGGGTTTACATGTATGTACTCCTGTTGCTATAGTGATAGAGGATGAGGAAGGGGAACCGGGATACACGGAGACAGGTAAAAATATGAGATACGGATAAAAGCGGTGCGATTGTGAGACAGGAACTGTATAATATAAATAATAAATGATTCATTAAGGAAACCAAACATTGCACTCTAAATCTCAGCCTTTTTTAGGGCAGTAACTGAACTGAAACAGAGCACATGAACGAATCTAATGTCTCCCTTTGATGAAGAAAACTGATAATTGGGATGCACTGTGAGCAACGAAGCTAGGAGCCCACTTGGAGTGAGCGTAGATGGAGAACTACAGAACCAAAGGAGATGCCGGTACCTGGTGTGCTCGGGTCTTGTTGCAGAGCTGGTAGACCCGGATTTGCTCTGACATCCGACTCTCTAAGCTTTCATGCCTTCAAAAAAAGATGCAAAACTAGGACAGAAGTAGATTTATTTATTTATCTAGTGTGAAACATTTCAGTTTCTGATCAAGGGTCTCTGTGATTGGGGTTCACAGGTCTTAGGTCAGAAAAATGACACAAGACGAGGTCAGTCCTTTCTTTTAACTTCAGGTTTCCAGCTGAAATGTGTTGCCAAACATGTTTCATCCACTATTTTTACTGCCATGAAAGCAATAGCATGTGAATATATTGACGTTGTGGACAAGTGTATCTGAAGTGAGGATAGATCAAGAAAGAAATAAAGACTCAAATGAACGTTCTGGGTTTATTGGGTTTCACCCAGACGAGCAGAGCCACAGCAGTCAGCCAAAGAGCTGCTCAGTCTGTTTTGACGGAGGAGACAGTGGCCTCGGTATAACCAGATAAAAAACCTTTTTACGTTTACTGGCTCCCTGCATAAAGATAAGTATCTGCTTGATGTAAACTCTCTCTTCACAATTAGATTCAGATTGTTTACACATAGCAGGATTATCAGATTCAGATTCAGATTCAGATTCAGATTTCTTTATTTGCCATTTGTGTAAAACACATAGGAATTTGTTACGGTGGTAACAGAGTGCGCATTCAATATATTTTCACAGTTTGACAACAAATAAATAAATAAATAACAGCCACATAACACCACAGTGAGGGAATAAACAAAAAATAAAGTGCAGGCATATGCAGGAAGTGACTAGTCATCAAGTAATATCTTTTGACTTATCTGCAACAACAAAACCGGCACTTCCACCTGTATGCGACTGCGTGATTAGCTCCTCGTGTTGTTGAGAACGGTTCTCCGGTTCAGATATGAAGTCCCACATTAATCCAGTACCAGTATTGGTGGTTATAGTGTCGCAGACTCAGATTTAGCGGGAGGAGATGGGCAGAACCACTCAGCGTATTCATTGGCCCCCACTTTAAAGCTCATCTTTGAAGACACGCGCCTGACCTTTCCATTAAACTGTTAAATCTGACCTTTCCATTAAACTTCAAACAACTTCTACCCATCAGGCCATCAGGCTGCCCAACACCCCCAAACCCCCCGCTGCTCCATCCTCCTCCTCTGGCCTCTTCTTTCCACATTTTCACAAGACACATTTTGCACCACTTTTTTTGTCCTCATGTCTTTTTTGTTTATTATTTAATTTGACTATTTTCAGTTATGATTTGTTCACTTTTTTGTTCAACTGTCATGGGAAGGGAGTCACGTAACCGTGAGGATTTCATGACATGGTGGGACTGCTTTTTACCGCGTTTATGACAATAAAGCTTCTGATTCAGATGCTGCTCATTTCTAAGTTAATGTATATTTAACTGCTTTCACCGTAATGCTATTCAGGCCCCGTTTACACGGAGCAAAAACGGAGGCGTTTTCATGCGTTTTGGCCGTTCGTTTACACGAAAACGGAGCTCAAAGTCACCAAAAACGATAATTTCTGAAAACTCCGGCCAAAGTGGAGATTTTCAAAAACTCAGTTTTCACGTTTGCGTCTAAACAGAGGAAAACGGAGATTTAGGCTTCAGAACGTCACATTATGCAACAGAAACGTCACCAGCGTCATGTCTGCGACCTGTGTTTATAATTAGTTTGGCCACCGTCAATATTTTCTCGTATTTTACCTGTTTAATATTCTAAAGTCACACTTAAAAGTAACTCCACTTCTCTGTCACTCCAAACGAAAGACTCTCGTTCCGTCTTGGAAGTAAAGCCTGAATTATGGTCCCGCGTTAAATCGACGCAGAGCCTACGGCGTAGGGTACGCGGCGATACGCGCCGTACGGTGTGCGTCGCCGCGTACCCTACGCCGTAGGCTCTGCGTTGGTGTAACGCGGAACCATAAATCAGTCTTAACTGGAAGTTACACGTGTCATTTGTTGATGTTTTTTCCAGGATTCTGATTGGCTGGCATGACGTTAACAGCCTATTTATGCGGATTCGTGTAAACTAAGAGATTTTGAAAACGATCTCGTGTAAACTATGGAATTTTTCAAAACGTAGAGGGGGAAATATCCGTTTTTGTAAATACCCGGCTATGTGTAAACGGGGCCTTAGTCTAACGAGCATATACAGCATGCTAAGAGAGACTGAGACATTTGTTTTATACTGTGCTTGTGTCTAAAAAGCCCACAGCTGTGTCAACTGGACTGGACTCAGATCGATAGTGACCTCAACTCAGATTTTTCCTTAATGACTAGAATTTGTACTTAAACACTGGGGACTTGAGGAGTCAGACTACGACTATTACGCTGTTGTATTATAACTGTGACTAAGGAGGTTTGAAATTTTATCCGATTAAATGATAAGAGTTATGCAATAATTGATCCAACGATCGTTGCAACTGATCCAACTCTGGTGTTATATTCATGATCCAGTGTTAGGATCCAGTAGTTGAGGAACAATATGGAAGATTTCATCATCCAACAACACCAAATCAGACAAAGCTTTGGACAATACAAGAAGAAGAAGAAAAGAAACAATTTTTAATTACTTTGCAGAAAGCATGACCGAAGTCGGAGCAAATTAAATTTAAGATGCACAGAAGCAGATCAGGAGCAATAAAGCTTCCACCACGAATGATGCCGTCCCTTCTCAAGACACAGCTTTCAGACACTGAGGATAGCAAATAATAATGAAGTGTTTCATTCGTTATTTTCTCCCATTCTCCCTGTCTTAAGGTGTGCAACACGCCATCATCTGAGTTGAGGATTGACGAGAACTGCAGGCAGGCCAGTTCACCAGTCACCCATGCTTGTGTGGTGAGAAAACGTGGTTTTACATTTATTTGTTTGAAAATGAACAAACATCCCTGGAAACTTGTCATATAGATGGCAGCATGTGTTGCTATAAAATCTCCCTTTAGTCTTCTGCATTAATGTAGCGATCACAGAAGGGAAAATTACCTTTGCAAAGGTCACTGATACAACGCCACAGCATCACCCTGGACGTTGCCCTTGTTGCTGATAACAGTCTGTGCCTTTTCATCATCGGCCCCGAACAGAGGGTGCATGTTTCCTTCAAAGACCTTTAAGAATACTGATTTGTTTCCTTTGTAAATTTTTATAATGACATTATGCTTGTAGAAGGAAAAATGTTTCTACAAGAGAACATCATTTTTGTAAAGTTTGTTTGTTGACAAAGTAAAGGTCAATCAATCAATGGGAAAAAAACTAAAGAAGTGTTTTCATTAAAAAGAAAAAAACAACCTCTGTCGCTCTTCGACGATCTTGCCCTTTGGGGATAATAAACCTCAAAGACATTTTTGAGAAAGAAAAGCATTTTGGAAACCACATATTAACTATACTATAAGTGCATTCTGATTTTGTTAGAATGTAGTATGTAGTATGTAGTATGTAGTATGTAGTATGTAGTATGTAGTATTCAGTATACTATTGGGAAAATTTCCAGTACACATCTGACTTGTCTACCTCGGATAGTGAATTAATAAAAATTGCTGCTACAGCAGGAGCCATTCATAAGAAGTCCAGCTGCTTCTTCTGGTTATACCTTTGACATAATTGTTTTTATGGTTGGATATCATATTCTAACAAAACTTTCATCGAAGTATGCATTACATACTGCATTGTATGAGCAGTATGTGACACTGAAGACAGACTCAGACTTTTATGTTTGGCTTTCTTAGCCCATCATCATTACAATCAACCGTTTAAGTTGCCAGTTTTTTTCTTTCACCTCTGTACTTTGCTCAATTGCCTCTTGTGTTATGTGTCAAGGGCTAAAAACTTAAATGACAAAAATGGATCCATGTTTCGGAGACATGTTTAGTTTTCATTCTGACTGTAAAGAAATTCAAGTCAAAGTAAATAAGGAATTGCTTCAAATGTTTTTTTTTTAATTAGCATTTTCCATATTCTCCAACTGTAGATACGAACATAATGTTAAGATTCTGACATGGACACACTGGACGGAGGTAACCAATGTGGTCCCAATGAAGCACTAGAACATGCATGTCATGAGGACACGGCAGATGATTCAAAACCTCAGAAATATGAAAGTGAAATTCAAATGAAAATATATATTCTACAACACAAAAGATCTTTGTTTTCTGCCAGTCGGGTAACCCTCGGACGAGTCGGACCTGATCCGTGACGTTCCTCGCCAGCTGCCCTTCCTTCCTGCCTGCCTGCTCGTTCACAGTCTGTCCTCAGTTCTTTCTTGGATCGCCTCTGATCGTCATAACTTCATATTCCTGCCAAAATAAATCCATATAAATCATCCACTTTCCATTCTCTGCGTCCGTTTTCTGGTCCACCTACCAGTACCTCGTGACAAAGACACACACCATAGAACCATACAACACAGTTTACCAGAACCTGACTTTGTAAGAACCTCATTTATTCATCCACTACTGTAGTCCACCGCGGGAATATCAGCTCCTCGCACAGCTCACCGCAACACCTATCCTCCCCGGTCAGAGTAGCTGCTTCAGGGGTTTCGGGGGAAAATGTAGGTGATATGTGTTTCAGCTTTTATTAGTTTGTTATTGCAAAACTAACCACTTCTCTGTCATCGTCTGAGTAGTCTCTGAGAGCTTCCAGTCTGAGCTCCGGCATTATTACGCTGAGGGAGTGTTAAAGCTTTGTCTTTCACCATCTTTGTTACTGAAATTTAAGTATGGCAGCTTCCCGAATATTTCTCCCACATGGTATTGAGACATTTGTGTGACAAACTCGCAATAGTTTTTCTTCACTTGTGAAGAAGTTAACTCAAAATAGTAAGGTCCTTCAGTGCACTAACTAGCACAACTTTACGAATTGCATACCTTTAAATACATATGGAATTTCGAAAGGTAATGGCATTTGTTTAATTCTGAGTAAATAATGAAAAAATAAGAATAATGAGTTTTCCTTCAGCACTGAGACCAAACAAAGAGCCTCTATTCTTTTTAGCAACCTCTGAGAGGAGAATCAAAGGCGAAAGGGAGATAAAATGGTGAAGAATCTGATTTAGACATGTATTTCCACTATTTGTCTTCTATCAATCTACATTACATTAACTACATTAAGTCGTGAGGGCTTTTAAAACCATCCCAGCTAAACTGCTGGTTTCAGCCTTTTAGAAATGTCTCATTTGGACCAACTTGTCCCCATGGCAACGGGCTGGGAACTGAAAGTTCTGGAGAAATCTATATTTGAAATACCCGTAAAAGATCACCCATGGTCTTGCAGTTTTAGGCAGTGACACACTTTTATCTGATTCCTTTCACATCTAAAATCCTAAAAAATGTTTAATTAATTAATTAATTATTAACCATTTGAGAAATATGAAGAGTTTCTGTCTGTATTTAGTGTTTAAAATACTGGAACAACATTAAAGCTACAAATTAGCAGTTTGCATGTTCTCCCCGCGTTGCGTGGGTTTCCTCCAGGTACTCCGGTTTCCTCCCATAGTCCAAAAACATGCATGCTAGGTAAATTGATCACTGTAAATTGCCCGTAGGTGTGAGTGTGAGTGTGTCTGGTTGTTTGTGGGGACTGCGGGTGGAAACTAGCAATTCTGCTAAAACCAGTGTATTTACACACTGAATATGCATTGTCCCGTCTAAATAAACTTTGAAATTGCCTTTTTACTTTCTCTTATCCCACAGAGCTTATTTGAAATGGGGTTTTGGTCAGGAACTAATTATGTTTCCTTCATGAATGGATATTATCAGGAAACATGAAATATGGTTCCATTGCAATGCTCTAGACACCCCTATCTTTTCATCAACGGAGTTTGAGGAAATTAATCAGTGACGGAAGTGATTTTTTTTTTTTTTTTGTCAGTTTTAAATTTGTGAAAGAATTATATGAACATTTGATATCAAGATTAGTGTTGTTGTCTTCTTCGTTTGGATCACACAATCAAATACGTCACAGCAGCTTCGCTCCACCCCCGCCTACTTCTGCTCCAGGTACTGAATTGTTATGGAAAAGAAACTAGGCAAGATGAGTAGAGCCGAGTAGGTACCAGTGGAAAAGTGCGAGAATGATTTAATTATATAGTTATTTTGGATGTAAATGGGTTGGCTTTCTGTACTCTGTAGGGCCACAGAGTCATTCTTTATTAGGATTTATATAGGAATTCCTGTATAAAGATTTTTTAATTGTTTTTATTCCTCTTTCATCTGCAGAATGTTATCGAAATGAGGAGCATCCTCCTCCAAAGCAAACCAAACTCTCTTCCGCGTATCTATCATCTAGGCTAGACTACGACAATGCCATATTTGCGATGAAAAATCCATCAGCCGATCAAAACTGTTGTGGTCGGAGTACAGGGAGATAGGCCTGTTGCCAAAGATCATCAGCAATGTTTAGTATTCCATTTTTCCACTCTGATGTGACGTCTTCGAGCTACGGTACCTTCTGTGATAAAAATTAGCTACATAAACCGAACACACAGGGCAAATAGGGCTGCAAACCTTTCCAGCAGTGAATTTACAGATGTTGAACCGACCGTCTAATTTTATGCAGCATCTCAAACCCCACCCAGAAAAGTCAGCACTTCATAGTTTGAACAGTTAAATCAGCCCCTGGTGACTTTCAGATAGTAGAAACCTCTGTGTTAATGGAAGGTTCATTTAATTTTACAAAAAAAAACTTTTGAAAACATCTTAAGCATGAGGGATTACATGCCTTACACAAGGGGTGGCCAATCCTGGTCCTCGAGAGCCGCTATCCAGCATGTTTTAGATGTTTCCCTGCTTCCTCACACCTGATTCAAATTACTCCTCATCATTAGCTTGTCATAAAGGTCTGAACAGTTCTGTTGTTGAAACCATAGACATATAAACGATCGATCGCTGAGCCGTACGTCGACGTCGCCGCCATATTGGATGTGGCAAGACTGCGCTGTAAACTAATACAAGTGAATGGACCTATTTTCATAAAGCGCCTTTCTACAAAGAAAGTTTTACGTCTCATTTATTCATTCACACATGCACTAATATACTTGGGAAACAGTTAGGCACCAAATATAATATATTTAATTTTCTCAGATTGCAAAAATAAGAACTTTATTGATCCCACATAGGAGTAATTCATGTTATATCAGCTATAAAGAACAAGGTAGTGCCGAAAAACAATATATATCCCCCCTCACAAAAATAATAATGTTTTTTGTTGTCTGAAAAATGGTTCAAATGTTATTTTATTGTCTGAAAAATGGTTCAAATATGTTATTTTGTTACTTGAAAATTTTAAAATATGTTTTGTTGATGAGAAAATATGTTTCTCTATTTTTCTTATTTTTGTGAGGGGGGATATATATTGTTTTTCGGCACTACTTACCTTGTTCTCTATAGTTGATATAACATGAATTACTCCTATGTGGGATCAATAAAGTTCTTATTTTTGCCATCTGAGAAAATTAAATATATTATATTTGGTGCCTAACTGTTTCCCAAGTATATTAGTGCGTGTGTGAATGAGACGTAAAACGTACATTTCTTTGTAGAAAGGCGCTTTATGAAAATAAGTCAATTTACTCGTATTAGTTTACAGCGCAGTCTTGAACATCCAATATGGCGGCGTCGTTGACGTATCGATGCAGCGGGCAAGAACACTCGATGGGGCGTCTACGTATATATGTCTATGGTTGAAACAGCTACTTTTATCACGTTGTGCTGAAGCAGGGAAACATCTAAAACATGCTGGATAGGTGCTCTCGAGGACCAGGATTGGCCACCCCTGCCTTACATAAATTGCTGCTAACTGACACTAACTGAGAGAAAGATAAGATATTCATTGGATTGACATAAATATTAACTCGGCCCGTGAGCAGGTTACAGATTTATGGAGGTCACAGGACGCTCATCACAGTTAGAGGAGACTACGTTTGACTTGGACTTGTAATCGAAGGTTTCACACTTGACTTGGGCTTGTAAAATTGACTTGTGACCACAACTCATTGATGCTGTTTCAAGCTTTCTGGGTGTTAAAATACAAATTCCCTCTCGTCACATGCAAAGCTGTTAAATGCTAAGCTTTGTCTTACGTCTCAGAGGGTCGTCTTTGTGTGATTCAGGTTCATACTCCAGTCAGATTGAACCTAATATCAATTTGAGCTGAATACAGGTATGGTTTGCGATTAAGCCCGACTGTATGGCAAAGCCAAGAAAACCTACTTGAGAAAGCTGTTTCCACAAGATAAGTACTACCTATGCCCCACCAACCCCAGTTAATAAACAAATATTTGTCTGTGATGCAGTTCTCACCTTTTATCTATAATCTTGTCTGAAGAGTTCCTGAAGGTTTGCCAGTCAACAATTCCTCCATGAGTTGCTGCTTCCTTTTGAGAAGGGGTCTGACATGGCAACAATGCATGGCAGGAAAAGTGGCGACTGCTTCTGTCCGACAATTACATTTTATTTTAGATCGACTGTCTGTGTTCACCCGAGGACACAGAGGAAAGCTTCTTGACGTCATCATGCTGGAAAGACACTCACAGCATCAAAGAGCCCCTGAATGAAAGTTCCAGAAGAACGAGCCATTGTCCTTCTCTCATGTTGTGCTGCGGAAAACCCTGTTCATGATCCCATAAAATTTTTCTGACAGCTTTATGGAGAAACTACACACACACTGAATCCGGTGCAGCTGTCATGGCCTGTGCTTATTTGCAAAAGAAAACAGAAAGGATTCTCACCGCGTTCTTCCCCCACAGAGGCAATCATCTAGTGTTTCCGCTTAAGTGTTTGGTCAGTTGCAAAGACTCATGGATCATATCTGCCATGCAAGGACCCTGATGTTAAAACAAACAAACAACAATAAAAACATGATTGAAAAATTAATAATAGCGAAATACAAGACAAAAACAATGAAATAAAAGTTTACAGAACAGAACAAAATAATAACTGAAACAGAAAATACAGAGAATCATCAAAATTGTAGAAATGCTATTACAGATTACACAATTTCTTAAAGATGAAAAGAAACCTGTAAAATCTTCTTCTGCTTCATGTTTTTTGTCATTTTGCGCTAGTGATTTATACCTTTGTGTTATTTAAATATGGTGTTTAATGATTTGTTGTTGTTTCCCTGATTTTGGTTCTGATTTCATAAAAAAGTATTTTTAAATGTTGGGTTTTCTATTTCACTGTAGCAATTTTGTCTTTTTACACCCCAGACCCGTCTTAAAGCAAGAGGATTTAAATGAATTTCTAAAACATCCCTTTTCAAATGAAGAAAGGTGTTTGTGTGTGTGTACGTGTGCGTTTGCAAGGTTGCAGTGTGAGTGATGCACTCTGCACAGAGAGGAGCAGCCAGAGGGAGGAGACTGAAACCACGACCACTTCCCACCAGGGGAAGTGTTTGGGCAGAAGAGTTTATAAATTCCTGCCCATGTTTATGCCAAATCCACAATCGATTCTCAGGTTAACAGGAGCTGCAGTGAGGAAACGTCTGGCCCACATCTGCAGTGTGAGGTTTTAAGAGGGGAAGGAGAGCTGCGAGACATGGACTGTGGAATCCACTGAAACTATTCAGCTTCGTTCAGTCTGCTCATTTGGTTTGCAGGGTGCCGATGTTTGCTGCCGGTTCAGAGATACACTGAATAAACTCTCTCGACAGCACGTGAAAACGGCAAACCTTGGACTTAACAATACCTGTCTCTGACTTCTCCATCTGCACTCATGTACAGCAGCGGCTACTCCCAGGTGAACAAGTTCACCCCAAGGGCCCAGAAGAAGATGAAGTACCACTCAAAGGGCAAGAGTTGTGGCTACTACATGCGGATTGTCTTCTTCTTCTCTTCGCTCATCCAGTCTCTTATCATAGTCAGCCTCGTGCTCTTTCTGATCTATGGCAAGACGCAGGACTCCGCGTCCGTCACGCGTGTCCAGGACCTGGAGGAGAGGTTCAGCCGGGTATCTTTAGAGAATGTGGCCCTCAGGGAGCAGAGGAAGAACCTGACCAACCTCCTCAACACCACACTGGTGGAAAAGGCTCGCAACGACTGGGACCTGAACCAGCTGCGCCACCTCAGCAACGTGTCACTTGTCATGATCCAAGATTTTCAGAGGACGCTGGTAAGGAACAGAAGTTCAATTTGTTGATTATACTCCGCAGTGTGTTTTAACCTGGACGCCAAAGCATTCGCAAAAGTAGCTTCACTCAAACAACACTGACAAAAGTCTATAAAATGTTAATTATACAATAAGTTTCTCTAAAACTCACAATAGAGATGGAACAAATACAAACTCATGGAACTGAAACACTATTTATTTGTCTTTTACTCACAAAAACCAGATACAGTGCAAAAACGACGTGATGAGTTGTAAGTTCAGATTTGATGGTCCACAAGTAGGTAAGTATTATCTGAAACAAATAAACAAACTAATTAATAGCACATTTCTGTTATTCTTTGTTGTAGCTGCATGCATTTGGTACAGAATACAGTTGTTTTATACATTTTTCTCCCCTTTTGATTATTTTAAAGCACAAGCATTTTCACCTGGCGGCTGTCCCTGCAACTGTGGGTATCTTGAGCGAGAGAATGCCAAGTTAGAGCTTCTGAGGTCCAACTTCACCCAGACTACAAAGCTGATGAGGATGGAAATGGATCAGATCCTGAAAGAGAGAGACAACTGTAGCTTAGGGTCCATCCATCTGAGGAGGGACAAATCCATACTGCAAATGGAGTTACAGAGCTATAAGAACGAAGCAAAACAAGATTTTCAACACTCCCTGACGACTGTTACCAACGTCTCTAGAGCTTTCCTTGAGAAGATCGATTCTCTTTTCCCAAGACACCTCGCCTTCCAGCTCACTTGTGCAAAGCAGAGAGAGCATCTGGATCAGATACGCACCAACTGCACCAACCTGTCCCGAGAAGTGGAGGACAAGCTCCAGCGCTACCTGAACATTGTTGGGGACCAGGTGTCAAGCATCCAAGCTGAAAACAACCACTTGAAGGCAGAAAACTCGCTGCTGTCTCTGGACTATCGCCAGTGCAGCCAGAACCGAATGAGCCTCATCAGGGACTACAAGCAGAACAGAGAAGAGCTTCAGAAGAAACACGATCAAGAAAAAGAGAAACTCTTCATGGACAAGCTAAAGCTGGACGCGGATATAGATGTCCTGACTAAAACTGTCAAATATAAGAGTAAAGAGGTCGATCACCTTGCAGAGCGACTCAAGCAGCTCAACATGTCATGCACGCTAAAGGTAAGATGCTCTTAGTCAGTCAGAAAAGGGTTCATTTTTAGACTTATCCATTAAATTACAGATTAAATTTACTCCACATAAAATACATCAGCTTTGACTTTATTACTGAAGGCATGTTGGGGAGGGGGTTTACACATCTCCTGCATTGTAATAACACACAGTTTTACAAACAAAACTTGAGCCTATGCACTGTCTCTGTAAATGCAAAGTCTGAAATCAGAAGCTATATATATATATATATATATATATATATATATATATATATATATATATATATATATATATATGTATGTATGTATATATATATATATGTATATATATATATATATGTATATATATATATATATATATGTATATATATATATATATATATATATATATATATATATATATATATATATATATATATATATATACACACACACGCACAGGCCTACATGCATCCCCAACACACTGCACATGCACTACATATGTCAGTGCATGTCGCACACCAAATGTATTCAATAATAAATGATGGAATACCCCCCCTTTTTTTCACTATCCTCTATTCTCTATTCTCTAGAAATAAAAAACGATATCAGACGCCACCGTGATCATGATCATGTCTCTTCAAAGTACTTCATTTGACACGTATCCTGTTTAAAGGGGACCTATTTTCTCTTGCTTTAACATATATAAAGTGGTCTCCCCTCAGCCTGCCAACTCAGAGAAGGAGGAAAGCAACCAAATTCTGCAGTGTCTGTACAGCCGCCCGGATGAGCCATCCAGTGTGATGTGGCTTCTAAGAGCCGTTCAGATTCTGCTCCCGTCATTTTGAACCAAAATGAAATTTACATTGGTTGGCCTCCGATGCGTGAATCCACGGCCACAACTTACTCTGCCGACCGGAGCTTCTGCCATTTTTTCGTAGCGGTGTCATTAAACAAAATAATTGACATTGAGGAGTGTATTTATTCAGTTGTTGGTTGTAAAAACCAACACAAGCAATGCTTTGTGCCCTCCCCTGCTACGCGTCATTCAGGCAGCCAATCAGCACATGCCTCATTATCATAGCCCCGCCCACTCAGAATCCCGCATGGATAATGAGGTTAGAGAATGGGAAGATAAAGACATGGCTGAGAGGCTGAATTTCTAATTTATTTAGCAAAAACAATCAAAAGCTTGTTTTTAAGACATTCAAGGCCTGTTTAAAATAGGTATTAGATGCCATAATAGGTCCCCTTTAAGTTTGAGACATATATAAGTTTACTGTCAACATTTTTAAAAAGAGCGAATAATCCACTTTTACTGCTCTCTTTTTATTTCAGGGATTTGGAGGTCAAGGCCAGGGCCTGCGACCAAACACACAGTATCAACCTGGGGGGGGCGGATTCGGTGGTGGACTCAATTACAATCCGCTAGGAAGGCCAAACTCAGGTGGGTTAGGTCCAAACTTTGGTACTGGCTCAGCATTCAATAAGCCTGCAGCTGGATTCGGTGCTTCATCATACCTGCCATCTGGGTCAAGTTCAAGCCAAAGCAACACTGGATACGGACTCAACAAGCCAGGGTCAACTGGAACGGGCTCTTCGAGTTCATATCTGCCATCTGGGTCAAGTTCAAGCCAAAGCAACACTGGATATGGCCTCAACAAGCCAGGGTTAACTGGAACTGGCTCTTCGAGTTCATACCTGCCATCTGGGTCAAGTTCAAGCCAAAGCAACACTGGATATGGAGTCAACAAGCCGTCAACTGGAACAGGCTCTTCGAGTTCATACCTGCCATCTGGGTCAAGTTCAAGCCAAAGCAACACTGGATATGGAGTCAACAAGCCGTCAACTGGAACAGGCTCTTCTAGTTCATATCTGCCATCTGGGTCAAGCTCGAGCCAAAGTAACACTGGATATGGAGTCAACAAGCCGTCAACTGGAACAGGCTCTTCAAGTTCATACCTGCCATCTGGGTCAAGTTCAAGCCAAAGCAACACTGGATATGGAGTCAACAAGCCAGGATCAACTGGGGGAGTTGGGTCAAGTTCAGGTTCGTCCAAGCCAGGGTTGCTTGGGAGGGGTTCTACAGCTGGGTCAAGTTCTTCAAGTGGGTCCACAAGCAAAAGTGGGTCGCCCAGCTCTGGATACAATTTCTTTGGGGTTGGGAGCAGCAAATCAGATCCAAGCAAGACGGTGCCACAGAAACCATCAAGTGGAAGCACTTATGGTGGGACTGGATCATCTCTTGGAGGAGGAAGGACAAGTGGGGTGGCAGCTGCCTCGGGTAAGAAGGAGCATATCAAGTCTATTACTCTTACTCTGGGGCACTTTTATAATAAAGGTTTGGGTAAAATGTGATTTGGACTGCGATGAAGTCTAAAATTCTTTGTTAGATTATCTGTGATTCAATGGAAATCCCAGGATACCTCAGCTCCTAAAATATGGCATCCTCACAGCTAAATATTGACTTTTCCATCACTTTTGCTCATCAACAGGCAGCATCAGCCAACACATTAGAGATCTGCAACGCATAATCAACCCCTCCAGCCCACAGTAAGTATAAGAATCCTTAGATATGGGAAGTAGGGTCAGGATTACATCGATATGTTATTGACAAACAAAAGCAATTCAGCATTAGTCTGCATGTCGCACCATCTATTTATGTGGGATATGATGGGATCAGGTTGTACTAGGGTTGCTTTACATGGAGTTCTATCAAGTTAGTGATTGGTTTTGGTCTCGTTGTGGGGTTTGCTGAAACCAAAGAAACCACACATAATGAAAGGTGCTTTAACAAAGAGCTGCACACATTTCAAACAGCTTGATGTTCGTGCCTCTCAACTTTTCATTTAGAAATCATTTACAACCCTCTTTATCTTTCTTTCTTTCTGCAGGGAGAAACAAGAGCTTTCCAGAATGCTGGGTTAATCCAACCTTAGGAGGAAAGAAGAGAGAGAAAAAACTTTTCATATTGAATCTTCTACAACAATGCAAGACCTTATTTAGAAAGCTGAATGCAAGTCTCTCATATTGAGCTCATATACTCTATATCAATAAATGTATTGTATTATATGCTGTCAATATAACAACTGATTCTCCAATAGGCATATATAAAAGTACTTTCACTGACTTTTACAATGTTGAATTCAGAGTGAACTTTGCTGCTTGAATAATGTAGAATTAATGATGAACATGCAAACCTGAATTAATATCATATTTACAATAAAAAAATAAAAAACTTTGTATATATAAACACATCTATTGTACCTGTCTCTCCATGTTCTTTATAAACAAGGCTATTTAAAATATTGCCCTACTCAGACCTGGAAACAACTGTTTGTCCCCTCGTGCGTCACCTATTGTGTTGCTTAATTGTCTGCAAATGACTCCCCAGCCCCTCCTGGGATGATTTTCTGGCAATCCTGCTGCTATGTTTATGTTTACCTGCCAACCCATCAGAGCAGCACAGACAAATGAGGGAACTTTTGGAAAAGCTCCCGTAAACATGCCACTGTGACAAGTCTTCCCGCTGGGAAAACAAACATATCAATATTCCAAAATAGTTCAATAGGAGTCACATTTCTTTCTCTCTACTCGTTATTGGTGAATATGCACTTTTCATACAAAAATAAGGACAAACAAACTGTAGACAAAAAACTCTATATGCATTCATGGCGATACTGTTTAATTGTGTATATGAAAAATATTCCAGGGTTCAAACATTTATTATTATTATTATTATTATTATTATTATTATTATTATTATTATTATTATTATTATTATTATTATTATTATTATTATTATTATTTATTTCTTTTTAATTAACAATAATACCTTTCAGATGCAAATGCACAGCATGGGGGAAAAAATAAATGTAATAAACAAAAGAAGAAAAATGAGGAAGAAAAAGAAACACTATGAGAAAAGCCAAACATCCTGTTCTTTGCACTGCGACAGGATGCAAACGTAGAATAAATTTCACAACCAAATGTATTGGTGCCAATTAATGGATATGGCACTCCAGTGATGGGACAATTCTTTCCAGTCTAAAGGATATCCTTTGTTTGACATCAAGTGTTTGTCCACGTTTAGGATGTGCAGCCTACTGCAGGAGTAGCTGGGAGGATCTTAAAGGTCGCTGGGTTGGCAACTTCTGGGAATCACTTTATTAGACAGAAACAAAGACATATTAAAACTTTTCTATTTCCTGTGCACATGTGACGCACGTCACCACCAGTGACCACTGCTTATGCTGACAGCGCAATAACAAATAACTGTTAGGAAAAGGGGGAAAACAATACCGTATTGTATTACACCTACATTGTACCAGCTGGATTTTAAAATGAAATTAATGAATTGATTTTTTATATTTTTCCCCAGAACTGTAGCAATATGCTATGTTCCTGTTAAAATAATAAGCAGTTCAAATATAACACAAACATTCATATCAAACACAAGCAAACCTCCACTGAAAATAATAGAGAAAGGAAATAAAATAAATTAGCCTAGTGGTTCTGGCTCAACATTAGGGCCCGATACCAACTGGCTCACGCTCTAAGATTACCGGTAAGTTAAAACTTTGGGACAAATCAGAACCAAATCAAAATAGGGGTTTTACTCAAGCTGTTTACTTTGACCGGTAAACAACCTAACGGTTCTGGTGAGACCAGATTAAGGAGCAGAGAAGGAGGAAGGCAGATTAAACTGAGTCACGTGAGATCAAGCGAAGGCCTCACACATAAACTGACTTGGAAAATGGTCATATTTATATTTTCACTGAGATAAACATTTTTATATCAGTCTCATCAAACGTGTCTTTTTCTGTACACCAAACTCATGCTCTCTCAGACAGCTGTTCAGCTAAAACTACACCCAATCTGATGAGCTTTCAGGTGATGTGTAACTTTTTTTATCAAAATTTCAGGATTTTAACAATACTTTATCTCCCTCATCACAAAATTCCCATTTACTTCATATCTGGGAGTCAAAACAAGCTCCTTCAATGTATGCTCGGATGGAGGTTAAATGACTTCAACACATGACTTGGGTACCTTGACCCCTCAGGACCCCTGCAAAGACCACTGATGAAGAGTTGGGGCCATTGTGCAACAGCCCACAAGACCACCTCCCTCCTCTTCCTGAAGCAGGAAACGGGTGGTTATGATTACAACCTCCTTCCTAATCTGGGTGATTCAGTACTGTCGCCTCTGTTGTTGGTGGCTGCTAATGTTCCCATTTCTATGTGACTTCTAATTGCGTTTCCTATCTGCTCGGCTGTCTTCAACAACACACTGTTGGCCGATACCAGCAGTGCGTGTTGTCGGGAAAAAAAATGCCTTGGGGATGGAGGTGAGCGGGCTTGTGAACTATGTCAGCAGAATATTTTTTGCAAAAGATGAATATGGTTCATTTTATTTCCTTTGACAGGAAGGGTTTGGCTCCATAATATTTGCATTTGTGCAGTTTGAGCTAATTTCGGCTCAGTTTTACAAAAACACATACAGTGTCGCATTACAGAACAGATTATACAGGACAAAGGCTGTTCCAGATGGGTTTTGCACACTCTAATATCTGCTCACAGTGCACAACGACCACCCATGAAAATTATATGCATGCTTTATTGTTTTGTGCACCTGTGCAGACATTTTTACACTATGCAATACGTTTTACACTGTACAATATGTTTTTATACAGAACTTTGTATTTTTTTCTTTATCCTTTTGAAGAAAAAAAAAGTCTTTGACAGATCACCTGTTTTGGCGTATTTGTTACAAGGTGGTGGTGGTGTGTGAGGGGGTATATGTGAGGGGGTGTGGTCCAACTTTCTAATTGCGGGGTAAAGGGGAGGTAATTATCAGACGTTTTGCCAATTGTTCAAATCTTTATAATTATAATCTACAATTACCAGGTAATATTATGGAAACAACACACGTTCTCTTTTACAGTCCAGTTTCACTTCAATTAATGGGTAAATATCAGGTAATTATTTCTGTACTTAATGAGGAAGTACCAGGTAATATTATGGAAACAACACACGCTTTCTTTTACAGTCCAGTTTCACTTTAATACTGAGTAAAAGCCAGGTAAAAATGTTTGTACTTATTGGGTAAATAATTAGGAAATATAATTACTGGGCAAGTAACTACAAGGTAAGTACCTGCCAATTCCCAGGTAAAACATGGTAACTATCAGGTTAATTACAAGGTCAATAGAGTCATTTACACCCCTCAGGGGTACATGCACCAATCCATTGATAATACATAAATCAATAATGAATGGGTAAATACCCGGTAGTTATCCATGAAATGTATAGTAAATACAAGGTAACTACATGGTCATTGAAGTGTAATTAGCTGGTAACTACCTCAAATATAGGTTATAATTTCCTGGTAGTTTGCAGAAAAATACTTCCAGTAATTCCAGAGTAATTACATGGTAAATTGACTGGTAGTTACCAATATTAACCTAGTAAATACCTGTAATTTCCCTCATAGTTCCCATCTAATGTCTTTGTAATTACCTAGTAATGTTTAGTTTAAACAACCAGGTATTTACCATGTTATTACATGGTAAATACACATAATTACATGGTACAAGAAAATACATAATAATTACCTAGTACTTACTGGGTAAATTACCCGGTAGTTACCATGTAATTACCTTGTAAATACAAGGTACTATTAGGTAATTACAGTGTAATTACCATGGTATTACCTGGTTATTACTGTACTGTAAAAGAAAGGGTTACCCCACACTATGCATACTAGGTCACCTGGGTGACATCCACATGGAATCTCACTTGGCTCACTTGGATCTCACTGCAATATGTATCGCAAAGAAAACCATTCTTATGAACTGGAAACAAAAGTCTAATCTATGTATTTAGCAATTTAGGAATCTTCTGTCAGATCATATCAGTAACAGGATAATTGCTGCTTCCACTAAACATCATTCAGCAGAACTGCATTCTCTCTGGTCCCCGTTTATAGGCTTCATCAACTAGTGGGGTTGGGTGGGTGGTGATCTTGTAGCTCTGGGGGGGGTTGTCACGATGGAGCTCTGTCCTTGGCCTGGGTGGCGACCACTTACCTTGAGCGGGTTCTCCGGACTATTCCAGTGTGGGCTGGGGTGTGGGCCTGGAGCTTCCGTTTTGGGATGGCTGGGCCTGGGTGGGGGGTGGCTGCCTCCGTTGGGGGGGCATTGCTGCCTAGGGCGGTCGTTGTTGAGGCAGGGGGGCGCACGCCCCGACGTCTGTGAGGACTCTGGGGCTTCTGGGGTGTCGGCTGTGTGGGGGTGGAGCAGGGCCGGGATGGGTGGTGGGTCTCTCCCTGTGGGGAGGTGCTTGGATGGGCGTGGCAGCTGGGGGACTCCTTCTCAGGGTTATATGTCATGGGTGTGAATTGAAGGTGACAAACTGTAGCGCGATATTGGGTTATTAATATTAATATATTGTGTTTACTAGTAACGGGTATCCTATTGGTGCAGCGGGATCACGTGACGAAAATCTTACTACGCTCAGAAGAAACTAGTACCGTTTTGCGGCCCCGATCACGGGACTTTTGGGGGTTTTGAGCTCTGAACTTTTACTTATAAGGTGAGCATGAATCAATCTTTTTTATGATGTAAAGATTGTGTCATCCCCAAAGGTGGGAGCGGGATGAAACGATAACGGGGTTCACCTTACGGCCTCAGGCTGGGAGCATGTGGCTGAAGCTCTTAGCTCTGTCATAAGCTGTGCTATGTTGCATTTTGAGTTTGGGACTTTTCATAGTTTATTTATTTACTTTTATTTATTTATTTAATTTTAGTTGTTAAATTTCTGGTGATGAAGATGCATAATGCAAACCTGACATTTACTTTTAGTTCAGTGTGTGGAAAATGGTTGGCCTGGCTTGCTCTTTAAAACGTAAACGGTTATAAAGCATTACAAACTGTAACAATAGGGCAAACGCACAGCATTGTTTTGTATTTTGTGTCTTTCAAACAAAAGACCATTTTTTCCAGTCATATGTTCCTCATTCAAGGTTGTTAAAAAAATACTGCTATAATATCGTATCGTATCATTATCGTGACCTCAATATCGTGTATCGTACCGTATCGTGAGATTAGTGTATCGTTACACCCCTAACCATGTCCCACTCTGGGGACTCTGACACGGGTGGGGGCCCACTCCTGGGGGTGCAGCGTGGCCCTGGCTGGGCTTGGTGGACCGGGGTCTCCCCATCCTGGTGTGGTGTGTGGGGAATGTGGGTGCCTATCAGGGCCAGTACCGCTGTCCCTTCCTCCTGTCCTCGTACGCTCCTTCTCCTCCTTTACTTGACTCACCCACACTCGGCTGTCAGGGCGGCCCCGTCTCTCCGGGCGGGCTGGCCTCTTGCCGGGTGGGGGTTGTGGGCCTGGAGGGCATGGACCTCTTGGCCCCACGATCGGCCCATGCCGGGTGGCTGGTGCTCGCCTGGGTCCTGGTCCTCCACCGTGGATTTCCTGGCTGCCTCCTCCCGTGGTCATGGGGGCTCCGGCCGGGGCTTCCCTCTATCGCCTGCTGGGAGGGGGCGGGGTGGTGTGGCCGTTGTGTGTTAGCTTGTGTTTCTCTCATATCTCTCAGATTTTCAACAGATGCCCCCCCGCTCCTATCCCCCTCATATATATGTGAAAAAAAGCTTCAAACAATCAGTACGTTTAAATGCACTAACAGAAAGTTG
Organism: Cololabis saira; assembly: GCF_033807715.1. Classification (NCBI taxonomy): domain Eukaryota; kingdom Metazoa; phylum Chordata; class Actinopteri; order Beloniformes; family Belonidae; genus Cololabis; species Cololabis saira. Next base: position 33,532,127 of record NC_084596.1, on the reverse strand, counting down.
AATTGTTTCCTTAATTTAACTAATTTCGAATTTTTAAAAGCCATGTGTACACCTTAGCTGGGCTGTAGTCAAACCGAACTAAGGCTCTTGAGATCGAGCTGTTAGTGCCAGATAATGCGTCCTAATCAGAGTTATTTCGGCATATATTCCAACCCACGCTGAAACGAGCTAGTGACTGCCCGGGATTCCCTTTTCTGGAAGCGACGAGCTGCGGGAGCGGGTATAATAACAGTCACAGCATCACAACAACACAGTAACAGAAGAAGAAGAGGGAGACTTTGCTGCAGCATCTTACCTCCAACATGATCAGGCTTAGTACAGTATGTACGACCAAATGCCAACGCGATAGTGTGTGCAGTGCCACCTAGCGTCATAGAGTCCAACCCACTTCACTCAATAATCAATTGTCTTCTCAGGCATGTATACTTGGATTTCTGGAAAAGTCCAGCTTAATCCATAGTTAGATTGTTGCCAATTTTTTTGTTACCAGCTTGATTTAGATGTGCATGTAAACGCACTGACTGATCAGAAAAATGGCTTATAGGCTTCTGGCCTGTGGTTGCTGGTACCTCGAAGTATTTAAAAAAAAAGGATATAATCATAATGTTAAGCCAAGTTTATAATACACTCTAGCACTTCTGAGTCAGATATCCACATATGGTGGTTGTTATATTGTAGTAAGTTTTATCTTAACCTAACACTAACCACACTGTCGAGGATCATCAGCCATTAGCTCAGATGTGACCTTCTTAAACAGGTCCCCTCATGAAGCTGCCTCTTTTTGTGGCCAAACAGAGGACTTCGTGTAGGAAGTTGTCTGGCCTATCTCTATGATCAATAATACATCCGTGGTCATGGCACAGTTATCAATAAGACCACAGTGTAAATGAATGCACAAGAAAAAAGAAAAGAGAGCCTAACATGCAGCTTCGTCCATTTGTCCGTCGTTAAAACACAATCAATGAGTAAAAGAAATAATACCATGGAAAACATTGGTGGGCACAAAAGAACCAGAAAGGAAACACTATCACGGGGAGCTGTCTGCATCTGGGGGCGGCCATAGATTCACCACCACATGCTAAAACCCCTATGTCCCACGGGAAGGCTGCAGACAAGATTACAGACCAAATAGTCTGCCAAAAGAGTGACTGCTGCTACTTAACGTGATCCCTCAAACCCACTGAGAGACATCATTCATTCCCAAGAAACATGTCTACAAAGTAAAAAAGACACCGTCTTCCGCAGGAGCCAAGTCTACAGAGGGCTCAATCAGTTTTAAATAAAACAGACGGTATGGGAAGGGAAAAAGGCTTCAAAGCACAAATTGAATGTAAGTGATTTTTGTCCTTTTGCAGTCATTATGACCCATGACATCATGACCATGCCCACTTAAGCTTGAGTTATGGTTCTGCGTCAAAACAACGCCGTGCCTACGGCGTGTGGTACGCGTCAACGCGTACCACACGCCGTCACTGACGCCGTCACTGACGCCGTCACTGACGCCGTCACTGACGCCGTCACTGACGCCGTCACTGACGCCGTCACTGACGTGCACCTCCTGAAAATTGTAACTACGCGTCGAGGCGACGCAGACCACACGCAGACGGAGAGGGCTGTGATTGGTTCGCTTGGAAGCAACGCATTTCCGGTTTCCGGTTTGAAGCAGTCGTGAACTTTCAGCGCTCTTTTCTTCGTGTATGTGTGATTTTTTTTGTTTTGGTTTTTTGCACAATAGTTGTCCTTATCTCTTGGATTCACTGTGACCGGAAAAAGTCGGATAAACCATTCAGGAAAAGATCGCAAATTAGCGGTCACGGGGGGTACTGCACCGCGGCGAAATGGAGTGACGGAGAAGTCCGAAGGGTTCATGACGGCGTGTGCTCTGCGTGTGCTCTGCGTTGGTTTGACGCAGAACCATAATACAGGCTTTATTCCTAATTAGGTTCACAGGGATCTGCTGGAGACTGTCCCAGCTCCCTTTGTATGAAAGGCAGAGGTGTATATCAATCAATCAATCACTCAATTAATCAATCAATCAATCAAAAGGTTTCTCAAGGACATATATAGCTGGTCTATAGAATAAAACAGACAAAAAAAACAAATTAATACAGAGCAAACATACAACACTGTCTGTAAATGTCCCTATCATCAGACTGGCCATCATTTATACTATGTCCTCTTGTAAAAAAGAATACTTTAAACAATGTATCAGACACAGAGAAGTCAGGAAATTACTTAGGTTAGGGTTCACCAAATAGGCAAACTGATGGAAAATTGAAGAGGTGGAAAACCAAAGATCTCAGAACAACTTCCAGAGAGATGTAAGGTGAACTCAGAGGTCTAAGAACACCAGTGTCAGAGCACACCCCCGGGTTTGCGTCAAAATGGACTTAATGGAAGACAACCGAGGAGGACTCCACTGTTGAATACAAATTATAAGAAAGCATAAATGGAATTTATCAAAATCCTACATTGATAAGCAATAAAGCTTCTGGGAGAATAGATGAGACAAAACTGGAGCTTTTTAGCAAGTCACATTCGCTCTATGTTCACAGACACAAAAATGAAGCATTCAAAGAAAAGAAGACTTATACTTACAAGTTTATTCAATTGGAAATGTTGTTTATGTTTTTCTATTACGTACAAATGTATATATTAATAAATATTACAATGATGAGCTAATGCTGGTTAATACAATGATGAGCTAATACTGGTGACTGGCACGTCACTGTTCTTTAGGAATAATGTAAATACTATGCATGATAAACTCTCCTGAAATTAGAGGAGAGATTGGCATGCAGCCTTATTTTGTATTTGAATAATATTTGTACTTTGCGTAAACCCAGTAGCCTGTTTTCTCTATTAGTACCGATCAAGATCACGCATGATTATGATACCAGGCCTTAAACTGTCGTTTCAGATTACCTAGACTGAGGACAAATGCACTGAAAAGAACTGTATTGTACAGAGCTATTATGTACTGGAATGGACTTCCGTACTGCCTCATACTCAAGTGTAAGAAATCAGGATTTAAAAGGGAATTGAAAAAAGCTGTTTTGAGTAAAGAAATTAGGTTAAATTCAGTTGACTGATGTCTGTAAAGCTGCAGAGTGCCTTATTTTGTATTTTTAGTTTAAACTTGTACAGAGATTATTATAGGAATAATCTAATTGCTTGTTTTTATTTTTTTTATTTTGTATTTTTTATGATTTCTATTTTGGGAACACTGTATAGGAAGTGCTATTTCTACTGCTATTTAGGGACCCCAGGAAAAATAGTCGTCACCATGGTGACAACTAATGGGGATCCAATAAACAATTAAAGCTGCAAGCAGCGATGAACGGGCCCTCGCACTCATGGCCACCGTCCCCCATAAGCATATCAGAAATGACACTACCCACGACTTCCTATGTCAAACCATTCAAAAGTTATAGCAGAAAATAGGGACAACCAATCAGAAGAAGGGGCTGGACTAATTCAGGCCAATGAAGGTCAAGGACTCAATACAGAGTCTGATGACACCACCCACGAGTCTTTACGTCAAACCAATCAAAAGTTATAACAGAAAATAGCGAGAACCAATCAGAAGAAAGTGGTGGAGTGAAGAATTAATTTATTGTAGGGAAGGGGAAAAAGGGGGTCCGGTTAGGGCAGAGATGGTTGCTGGCAAGGGGAATGGCTGGCGTGGGGAGGAGAGGACAATTGAGGGCTGAGCGGAAGGCAGGGGTAGCTTGGAGCTGGAGGGTGGCAGGCAGATGAGAATGGTCTTGGGGGAACAGCAGAAAAACAGTCAGTAACCGAGCTCAAAAAACAATAAGAAGATCTTACTAGGATTTCACTGGAATCGGCCTGACGTGCGCACCACGGAGGTTTGACAACAATCTGGCGAGGAGTGGTGGAAAAGCCAGTGTAGAAATACTGCAGTGGAGATGAGTTGATGGATGGCAGGTCTGGAGACTGAGGGAGCTGATGAGCTGATGGCTGGCAGGTGTGGAGGAATCCAGGAGCTGAGAGTGAGTGGCAGATGACCACACCCACGCCAGCACACAAAACAAAATACAGGGAGTGACACAAGGAAACACAAGGGAGGGGAGAACACAGGGAAACACAGGGGAAGAGGGAGGTACAGCCATGGCTGTAACACAAGGACTCAATACCGAGTCCGATGACACCACCCACGACTCTCTATGTCAAACCATTCAAAGGTTATAGCAGAAAATAGGGACAACCAATCAGAAGAAGGGGCGGGGCTAATTCAGGCCAATGAAGCTCAAGGACTCAATACAGAGTCCGATGACACCACCCACGACTCTCTATGTCAAACCATTCAAATGTTATAGCAGGAAATAGGGACAACCAATCAGAAGAAGGGGCGGGGCTAATTTTCACCAATTATGGTCAAGGACTCAATACCGAGTCCGATGACACCACCCACGACTCTTTATGTCGAACCATTCAAAAGTTATGGCAGAGAAAAGTATTCTAGGTGGCGCTGTTGAGCGATTTTGCCACGCCCATTAATGCAAACCATGAAATATAAAATGTATCACCAGGCCTGGCTTGCATGCGAACTTATGGGGAACTATCAAATATGGACCAATCAGATGAAGGGGGGGCGCGCTTTTTGGCGTCTAGCGTCGCCACGGTAACGCTTTTGAAAGAGAAAAGTAATGCGTGTAGTCGCTGGATGGAGACGCATATTTTGATGTATAACACACCTGGGTGCACGTTACGGTTCGGGCTGTATTAACTGCCAAAGGAATGGCATAAATTGCGCCAAAATTACGCGATAAATTCAAAATTTTCAAAATGGCCGACTTCCTGTTCGGTTTCGGCCATGGCGCCAAGAGACTTTTCTTTAAGTTGCGACATGATACAGGTGTGTACCGATTTTCGTGCATGTACGTCAAACCGTATCGTGGGGCTTGAGGCACAAAGTTTTCTAGGGGGCGCTGTTGAGCCATTTTGCCACGCCCATTAATGCAAACCATTAAATATCAAATTTTTGCAAAATTTGGTGACTTTTTGGGCATGTTTAGGGGGGCAAAAAGGCCCTCCTTTCGTCAGAAGAAAGAATAAAGAGTTCCTACAGATACAATAGGGCCTTCGCACTGTAAGTGCTCGGGCCCTAATAAACAATAAACAATATATGTTGTTTGAGATTGTACTTTTGTAAATACTGTTTACCAATCAATTTTGTGGCAATTGTCTGAAATAAATTCAAATTCAAAGACTGAGTCCACTGTGAAATTAAAACTGCAGAAGTGGGAGACTGGTGAGACTGAGGGCTTGTGTAAGACATTTCTCTGCTGACATCAGGACTGTCCAGATAAAGCTTCACCACTTTTTCCCTCTCATCGTTCGATTGAGCCTGACGTCGGCTGGCTAGTACCGGTCATCAGAGTGGACTGGGTTGTGCCCCGTCCTCCCTGTTCTCTTCTGCAGGGAGTAAACCCTCAGAACCTTCAGCGTCTTTGTTGAGCTTTTCGGATCTCTTGTTCCTCTCAGCCCCTAGGGACAAACCCTGCTCAGCTCCCTTTCGCACTGCTGAATGCCCACTCGATCGCTAACAAAACTTTTATCCTAAGTGATGTTTTTATTGGCGAGTATTTGGATTTTATGTGTTCGACTGAAACTGGGCAATGCAAGCTGGACCACACTGTTTTGAATTAATTATGCCCTCTAAAGGTACGGTGGGGCCCTGGCCCGGCTCGGAGGGCCGGCCCCCGTCTACTGGACGGCCGGTGGGGGGACGCGGGTGTCTTACCAGGGCCGGCTTTGCTGGTCCTGCTTCCTGGCTTCGGCCTCCGCTCCCCCTCTTTCCCCCCCTACACGATTCATACGTACATAGGCGAAGGGCGGGGGGTCCGGGTCGTGGGGGGCACTGTCCCGCGGGGCCCGGCACTCCCCGCCTCACGGTTTTAACAGCAAAATAGACACTGCACATTCAACACTTAATAAATACATTTGACAAGGACACGTAGTTCGGGAGGGGGGGGGGTCGGTGTCAATCGATACTTGGCCCTCCCCCCTCCCTGTTTTTATGGCATTAATCACACGCACTCAACACCAGGGGCGGGAGGGGGTCCCACATCACCCGCGTTCCCTCACTGGCCTGGGACAGGTGGGTCGGGTTACCCGGGCCTGGCGGGGCCCGCCATGCAGCCTGGAGTGCCTTCTGGCGGTGCTGGACCCCCCCGGGGAGGGGGAAACGGTGCGTGATTGTATGTCTGTGTCGGTGAGAATGCGGTATGGAAGGGTCCTGCCATGGAGGATTTGAGCCTCCATTGGCAGGACATCAAAACTTAATAATTTATGAATATTATATTATACAAAGATGGTTATTATTATTATTATTATTATTATTATTATTATTATTATTATTATTATTATTATTATTATTATTATTATTATTATTATTATTATTATGTATAGTATATTATATTATTATTAGTATAGGTATCTGATGTCTATCTGAGGTGAATGGATGAATGAATGGGATGCCTGGGTCTGGGGCCCTCCGTTGTCAGGCCTGCACGGGTGTCGCCTTGTTGGGGGGTTCCCTCTCTCCGGGCCCGTCTCCGGTCCCCCCCGCTGCCTCTGCGGCGGGGCGCCCCTCTGGTCTTGGAGGGCCACTTTCGTGGGGGACGGGTGCGCCTGCCCGCGTCGGCGGCCGGGGCGGCTCTGTCTCTCCGGGCAGGCTGGCCCCCTGCCGGGTGGGGGTCGTTGGCCTGGAGGGTGAGGGCCTCCTGGCCGCGTGTCCGGCCCGGACCGGGTGGCCGGGGATTGCCTGGGTCGCGGTCCGCCGCCGCGGGATCCCTGGCTGCTTCTTCCCGCGCCGTGGGGGCCCCGCCCGCAGGCGGTGGGTTGCCTCCTCCTACTTCTCCCCTCTGTGGGGTTGCCGGTGGCCTGGGTTCCGGGCTCTTCCGTGTCGGCCTCTGGTCTCGCGGGTGGCGGGGTTGCTCCCCCCCCTCCCCCACTATAGATACACTTCAGGTGGAGCTTTGTTTGGTTTATTAAACACACACACACACACACACACACACACACACACACACACACACACACACACACACACACACACACATACACACACACACACATATAGTCATTTAGTCACATGCATGTACACACACACACACACACACACACACACACACACACACGCATGATCATATACATACACACACACACACATAGATATACACACTGGCTTGTTCACTTGCATGCTGGCTCTCTAGTTTTTGGGTTTAGGTAGCGGTAGCGATAGCTTAGCTCAGACTGCGATCAGATCTCAAGATTTAGGTCGATTGCTGTTATTGTTTTGGTTGGCACCGTGCCGGTTTCGTGCTTTGTTTGTGTTTTTTTGTTGCAGATTGCCAGTGCTTGACGTGTGTCTCCGTGTGTTCCTGCTTCCTGGATTGGCAGTGGAGGTCGTCACCCCCCCCCCAAAAAAAAAAAAAAAAAAAAAAAAAAAACACTGGGTTTGTATGTGTATATTTATGTATGTGTACGCATACGTGTGCATATATATATGTATATATATTAAATATAGTAATAATGCACACATATACACTTTTGGTTTCTACCGTCATGGTATCAATCAATAATATGTGTGCAGACAAGGTAAAAAAAAAAAAAAAAAAAAAAAATTATGCCCTCTAAAGTGCTCTATGTTCGGGACACCATGCTAATTGGGCCATCGAGGCATAAAACTCGCTCTGGTCTATTGGGACTGTTTTCCCTGCGGATCAACGGGCCAGTACCAGGACCCTTTTAGGTCATTTGAACTGCGGATGTCTAAGATTGGGTTTATTCGTCCTTTGTACTGTGTTTTAATATACAGACCACACCTGGTCCTGCTGGTCTGTTTTTAGAGGAATTTGCAGAGTTTTTTATCCTCTATTATCAAGCTGGAGTCAATATTAATTGTTGGTGATTTCAACATACATGTTGACAACACCACCTGTACTATTGCATCCGAGCTTATAGCTGTTTGGCCACAGTCCTGTGTTGAACTTAATTCCAATTCTGAGGCATAGCTCTGAGGCCAGCCTCGATGTCTTAACATTGACCTCATGGTTTAAAACAAAGGAACCTCCATAATGACTTGCAGCCAGCAGGCTTTGCATTTACAGTCACTCTGTGATAATCAGGCCCGGCTATAAAGAGCAGGCTGCCTCCTCTTCTCTCTCTTCTCTCTCAGCCCTGTCCACTCTCCCATGGGGTTCTCTGTGAGCTATGAAGAAGGCCACAGCTACTATTTTAGCATGAAAAGCTAATAGCTATGGGCCAGCCTTCTCCTTTATCGTGCCTGAAGAAGCATCTGGATGCATGGAAATGGAAACCACAGTCTGCAGCGCTGCAACGAGTGACCCGTGAATGTTCCAAGCCCCAGATGAGCTGAACGAGGGATCCTTGCATGCCCCGACGTGAACGCCTTCAGACCGACCTGGAGCTGAAGGAGGCCCAGCTGCAGTGCTGCATCCCCTCATCCACACGGAGACAAGGAGAGCCTGAGAGAGCGACGCTCTTCACCAGGATAACCTGCGGAGCGTAACCATCAAGCTGTTCACCAAGGAACGCTGACCGGCCAGACCAAACCACCCTTTTCTTCAACTACAAAGATCCACGTAAGAGGCTGTTTTGTGTCTGAGCAGAGAAACATAGTTAACACATTTAACTACTTTAGTTTTACGTTGTGAGCCGGATCGCTGATCCCTTCACAACTGTGTTTATTAGTTTGTTTATTTTATCGTTTGTCTATTGCTGCATCCACATTGCTGGATCTTGATGACATGTTCTCCCACAACAGAAAACAAAGCCCTTCCTCATTTCCCAGTTGAATGACCAGAGTGCACGTGTGAAGTTAGTTTCACATTGGTGCTTCTCTGTGTGGGAAACATTATAACAGCTTGGTGAGAAGTTATTCTAGGGTCTTGGATTGTACTTTCTTCTCTATTCCTCTCATTCTCTCCTGCAAACCCCCGCATACACACACACACTCTTATCTTGGCCATAAAGCCTCTGAGTTCTTTTGTTCCGTGACAAAATCTCGTCCGCCGTTTTGAATCACGCGAGACTCAGTCACTTTTGCCACACCATGTGTTTGAACCAGCCCCCGGGTCTCGCACTTAGAAGGCACGCCGATTTTTTCCAGTGGCCAGCCGCGGTACTGCAACAAAAAATCCCACGTGGCCCAGAAAGTTTTTTTCCCATAGACCGCAATAGTAAAAGAGAAGCCTCTAAAACTGTTCACAGGACACCTCCAGCTGTAATCACCGGCAATTACTAATCTTTGTATTCTATATTTTTAAGTCATGGACTTTATATCTGTCAAAAATGTTTTCTAACGGCCAGAAAAGTCAAAGAAAAGTCTCTTTCTGGGTGTCCGTGTCCGTGCATTCCACGGATGAATTATATTAATATATATTATGTAATTATATTATATTAATACATTAATAATATATGTAATACTATACATGTAATAATATACATTAATTAATATATTATATTAATACATATTCTAATAATATTTGCGTCATTGCCCCGGAGCATCATGGGAGGTGACTCAACTGCGCATGCTCTATGGGCCGCACAACGCGGAAGTAAACCCGGAAGTCAGAAATTTTTTCGGCGTATGCGCTGGCTGAGCAAAATGCATTGAAATGAATGGGTGGCCATTTTTGATGTCCCATCCAGTTCTATAATACATCCATGGTTTGAACAGCCATCGTGACACACACACACACACACACACACACACACACACACACACACACACACACACACACACACACACACACACACACACACACACACACACACACACACACACACACACACACACACACACGTACATAATCTGAAGTTTATGTTTAATGTTTAGTTAGTTTAGGTATCAGAACTTTATCCCAAGTGTTGTTTCATTATCTTTTAACACTTGTGTAAATAAATTATGATTCATTTGAATGACAGAAGTTGTGAGTGTTTATTTTGCACATATTTGTTACAGCTGCCGGTTGCAAAGGTCTGTGCTCAGACTACTTCCTTCACTGTTATTCTGTAACGCCACCCCTGGCACGTATAGAATAACAGCTACATTGAGACTGATTGTGCTGTTTAGATATTATTTCCTGATATGTCAGGTGGTGCCCCGTTTTGATTGATTCATTTTGATAATTACTACTACTACTACTACTGTCATTTAGCAGATGCTCTTATCCAAAGCGACTTACATCTGAGAGAACAACGATTCATTTTGATAAGTCATCTTCATTATTATTTATTAATAACTATCGTAAGACAAATATGAATAACTCTAATAACTGAATCATCACTCTTTTTGTTGCACAACATAGCTTTAACTGATTCTTAATTGTTGTTAGTTGTTCTGACCATCACTGACGTGTATGTATGTACTATATGTACTATATGTCCATGTCCATTACCTTCTGGTATTGTTACTCTTACCATTGCTGGTATTTATTATAAATATAAGTTAACGGTTTATTATAAATATAAGTTAACGGTTAACTATAAATATTGCTATATACATTGTTCCTGGATTTGCACGCATTGTGGCCATGAAATGCATCTGCATTTCGTTTATAATTTCATATAGGTCTTTTTTTCATTTTTTTTGGTTCAAATGCTGAGACAGGAGGAAGCCTTAAAAAAAAAAAAAAAAAAAAAAATCTGACAAGTTGTTAATGAGAAACAGGGGTGGGATTAAATAAGTTTTCTTCTTCCCACTCCCTTTCGAGTGTTGACGAATTAATTTGTATTTTGAACCTGCACCTGATAAACCTGATAAAAGGTATTTGTTTAATTTTATGTTGCACGCAGGTCATTTATGTTATGTTCATTGCTCGAAATAAAATATGAATTGAATTGAATTAATTCAGCATGTCAGGCCCAATGCATGAAAAATGTTACACTTTAGACTTAATTAATCTTTTGGCCTGAGCGTAGACCAGCTTTGTGTGAAAGATAGATTTGTGAGTTATCACTGCTGTATTCTTTTTAATGTAGCTTTTCCTATCTCACCTCCCTCTTGCAAAATTCTGACTCGATATCGCTCAATTAACCAAAGGGTTATTGACAAGTTTATAGATTAATTTGATCCTCACTCCCGTTTTATTGGAAATGACGCTGATATGTCAGTCAATTCTTTTAATCCTCATTGTCTGACTATTTTAAATAACATTGCACCTACCAAGCAGCGTGTTGTTTCTGTGAACAAATCATGTACATGAGTAAACAAAGAAATTCATTCTCAAAGAAGAATTTGCCGGGAAGCAAAACGTCTATAGAAATCCACTAAAAAGTACACAGACTCCACTTGAAGGAGCTGATGTTTTCTTTTAATGCTTTGGTGAAACAATCCAGATCAGCATTTGTTCAGCAATTAGTCTCCTTAAACAAAAATAATTCCAAAACTCTCTTTGAAACAATTAATAAAGTTTTCTCACCTCAAGGTTCCCAAATCAACATTCACTCTTTATCCGATTGTAATAATCTACTCCATTCATTTGTAAGTAGGGTTATAACCTGAGGGGAAACATCCATCCGTTAATCAGGACTCAGTGCTGGGACCAATTTTGTTTTTATCATATTTGTTCCCCCTTGGAAGGCTTATAAGCCTTTTTGGAAATGTATCTTACCACTTTTATGCTAATGATATCCAGCTGTTGTTCCTTTCATGAGTCAAAAAATTGGGGTGCTAGCTGATTTATTAAATTGTGTAGATTCCATTGAAAAATGGTTAACAAACAACTATCTAAATGCTTACAAAACAGAATCCCCTGATCTTTGCCCCGATGAAAAGAACACTTTGGGGCCCTGGGCTCCTCTGTCCAGTCGAGCCTCAGGAACCCTGGGTGTTGCTTGATTAATCTCTTTCTTCGGATAAACACTCAAGTCAAAAAATTGCTTTTATCATCTAAGGAACATTTTTAAACTTAAGAGTATTCTTTTGTGTGCAAACTTGGATATGGTTTTCATGCTTTTATTTCTTTTAAACTTCTCAATCTCTCTTTTGACCTGTTTTACAGTAACAATCATTCTTGAAGACACTGCAGGCTGTCCAGAATGCCAGGCTTTTACAGTTTTTCTCAGTCGCTTTGGTACATTTCTCAGATCATCCTCGACATTTGCCAAACAGTAAGTGCATTTCTCAAAACAGTTCGTACAAATAGCAAAACACCATGGATTACCTGCAAAAGCCAGTCTCTTGCTCAAAATCCTTAGTTCATCTCTCAAAATTAAATATCTGTGTCAATGAACGTGTCAGTGCATCAGAATCACAAGTGCTTGTGTCATTGTGTACGGATAAGACAGTCAAATTGCTTAGTCTTTATCTCCCTTAGTCTTATGGCATTGTTTTGTACAACCATGGTGCAAATAGCCTCCTCCTGTTCATGTGTGAAAAGGGGCCCTCTGCCACCCTTGTGAAGTTGTCTTGCAGTCCTATGTGGAACAAATATAGTAATGCAAAACACAAAATTGAGTAAGATAAAATGTCACTGTATATAGTATACTTACTGTATATTGTAAAATGAAAGTAGAATACTGTCATATTGTATGAAGCATTACAGAAAGTATACAGTATTACAGTACAGTGCCTATTGTTAGATTACATACCTGTTCTGAACGATTGAGTACACAGTTGTTCTCCCAACATTTGGCTGCACCCTTCGACCAGCCTCGGCCATTGTAAGCCCATGATTGAGAACATGGTCTACAAGTGTAGCTCTTATCTCATCAGGAACGCGCATATGTCCTCGGCCTCTTCTGCCTCTTCCTCTGTTTTGCCTCCCAACTCCTCCGCCACGCAGCCTCACTCCTCTTCCTCTTCTTCTTCTCTCTGGCTGTTGACCCTGTCCAATTCCTTGTCCTTCCATTGTCAGACATTGTAACATTGTGTTGTGCTCCGGCTATATGTATACTTGCCAGCTGATAGTTCATGAGATGCACCTTTGAGCTATTTCAGAAAACTGGTTGATCATTGGTTGATCTAATGCTTGACATATTTCCCTTCCCTTACAGAAAGTCAAGATTCACCTGGGATCAATTTACCAATTCAGGCCAGATTTAGAAACAAAGTCTAATGGAAATGTATAGAAATATGCTGACATATCATGACAACTTGTTCAACCATTTTGCATGTAAAGACTTATGCGATGAACTAATGCCTAAATGTTGTGGGGGGTGAGACTATTCAACAGAGACCCATTATAATACATTTTGATCAACATGACATAAACAACTGATAATGTAGGAAACAGCAGAAAATTGTACATTATCATTTGCATGGATGACAAATGCATTTGCAACTTGTTCAAAGAAATGAGAAACTGCTTTTCTGATGTGCACAAGTGACACAATGATGTGAAGATTGAACAAGTAGTTTTGAGAATTTCAATTCTGATATGAGAAATGTACCAAAGCGACTGAGAAAAACTGTAACTGGTGCTCACGGATGGAACCACATCACCCTGATTGTATCTTCTTTACATTGGCTGCCAGTAAAGCAACAAATTGATTTAAAAATTATTGCGCTGACTTTCAGAACTTTTCATGGCCAAGCCCCAAAATATATCTGATCTTTTAATTGTTTATGCCCCAGCTCTCTCACTCAGGTCATCAGAACAAAACGTATTATCTGTCCCAAGATCCCAGTACATGTTTTTCAGTCCATCGCCCCTCGACTGTGGTACGTTCTTCCTCTCTCCATGCGCATGACCAACAGTGCTGATTCTTTTAAAAGACAACTGAAGACCCTTTTATTTGGACAAGCTTTTAGTTGACTGAATAGCTTTGGCTTTGCCATTTTTTTAACTTGGTTTTATCTTGCTCTTTTATTTCTTCTTTATGTTCTTAATCCCTGTCTGTTTATACTTCTTTCATCCTGCTCCTCTTTTTCTTGTAAAGCACTTTGGGATTTTTATCTGTGATAAGTGCTCTAAAAATAAAGTTGAGTGATTGAAGTTGCAGGTCCAATGAAACCGCAAGATTATCAAGACATTCTGGAGCAGTTTGTTCATGTTTGTTCATGAGGAGTTGACCAAATATGTTTTTTTACTGTAAATATAGGCTATACGTATATATATATATATATATATATATATATAAATATATATAGAAACTAAATCCTGCACTCAGCTCAGTCAAGTTCACATCCACGTTGTGGAACCACTGGCGTTCAGGTCTGTACACTTGCTTGACACTGTTTTCTTTTTGTGTCACTGTTGTTTTTTAGTCTTTTGTTGTCTTTTATATCGTGTATGTTATATGTATAATGTTTTTTAATGGTACTATGGACCTCTTCTCAAGATGTGTCTTTAAGAAAAAAAAGAAAAAAAAAGAAGAAAAAAAAAAAATATATATATATATGGATGGATGGATGGATGGATGGATGGATGGATAGATAGATAGATAGATAGATAGATAGATAGATAGATAGATAGATAGATAGATAGATAGATAGATAGATAGATAGATAGATAGATAGATAGATAGATAGATAGATAGATAGATAGATAGATAGATAGATAGATAGATAGATAGATAGATAGATAGATAGATAGATAGATAGATAGATAGATAGATAGATAGATAGATAGGCTCTTAACAGCGATGTTTAGTCTGCTGTATACTACTCCCATCTTGTGTCCGTACAAGTGTACTGCAGCTTCAACAATAAGGGAACAAGAACATGTGCTGTTATGCTTCATTTTATAACATTTTTTTTTTACAAATTACAAATCACAGAGTAGCCTAACTATGGAGTTTTATTTGGGAATCTTTTTTGTTTAAAAAAAACCCACCTCATTGATTAGGAGGAAGTTGAAGCAGCAGGGTCCCAAAATAAAAAAAATAAATAAAAAAAAAAAAACATACTGGGCAGGAGAAAATGGCGTTAAGACAAACTCAATTTCCCAGAATGCAACATCATGACGAAACGTTAACTTGGCGCTCACTGTGGATGTCTATTTATCTGCTGTACCGTCCAGAGGCTCAGATAAAGGGAGTTTTTTATTCACTGTTAGCAGAAAGTAAGTAGCAGTGTCCTGTATATGGACACTGCTACACTGCTACACTTCAATTCACAAAAGTAAAACTATTCAACTGTTACTCAAATTAAAACTAAGCAAAACAAAAGTCAGAAATATTACACACAAAAAGACAGAAAAGGCTACTTGGTGAATTCAAACATTGTCAGTTTTTCCAAATCTAAAATATGAGAACAAGAAATTGGCCCCAAACCAGGGTTTATTCATACGCCCTGTAGTCGAGCTTGTGCAGAAGTCATCGCATGACAATCCTACAAATAGTGAGCAGGCTAATAAAGAAATATAAATACAATTGTACAAATAACATTTACATATTGTAAACTAAACTCGTTTTTTGGCCCACTTTAATCTGTGGAATCATGCTTTTTAATGCGGTTTCATACAACAAACAGGAGTAAATATTCGTCTGCAGGTATACAATAAGGAGCTCGCAGCAGTTGCACGTAGCAGATCTAGGAAACACGTTCCCAGTACAGGTATCACCTAAAAGGATGGAAAGGATTATACACTTCAGCCAACACGCAGTGTCAGAGAGGATGTGTGCAGCATGAACTTGAAAGCATCCATCCATCTATTTTCCGTCCCCTCTTCTCCCCTTCCTGGACGGACCTGCTGTATCTGGATGCCAAAGTGGAACCAATTCATGACGTGCATGACATTATTCTCTAAAATAAGATATTCACGCAGATTATTATTCATAGTTATTATTAACCCCTGGATCATTTTGTTTACAGACCTGTAGCCCACGCGGAGTCCCCCTGAACTCTGTCGTCACACAGTCACGACTTGTGCGCGTACTGGTGGATGCCATGATCATGTTCCTCCTCCTCCTCCTCCTCCTCCTCCTCCTCCTCCTCCTCCTCCTCCTCCTCCTCCTCCTCCTCCTCCTCCTCCTCCTCCTCTTCCTCCTCCTCATCCACCACCAGCACCTCCTCCTCCTCCTCCGTCTCCTCCCTCTCCTCCTCAACTGCCAGGCACAGTTCCCTTTGCACGCCAAGACCATGCATTAACAGTAACAGCAGCCACTGCGGTCTTCCTCCAGCACCATGCACGCTGCGGGCATCACAGGAGCCGCTGCGGACGCCGCTGCGGACGGTGGAGGCAGCAGCATGAGCAGCATCAGCAGCAGCATCAGCAGCATCATCAACAGAGGCAGCAGCAGCAGAGGCAGCAGCAGCAGCAGCAGCAAGGCAGCCGGCAGAGACAGGGAGGAGGAGAGGACCGACAGGACGGTGCCCTGCAGCCAGCAGGACAGGACCAGCAGCCACCAGCAGCGGCCAGCGTTCTCACCGTCCGGGGTGCTCGGTGAGTTCCACGGGAGAAAAAAACGGGAGGATGTGCATCTTCACTGGAGAGGAAAGGAAGCTGGGTATTTGTGTTCATTTGTCTTTAAAAGAATGGGATATTGGTTATTATAGGCCACGGTGGACGGGGAATTTGGAGCGGCCACCGATTCCCAGACTTGGCTGAATGACTTGAAGGATGCTGGATCGGTGATTCTCTATTAGAGGTTTTTGACTTATTTGCTTCTCTGCCACCTCTCTGGCTGCACGGCAGCTGCACATTCCGATTCAGACAGGCCCTGGAGCAGTCGGCTTGTGTTGCCCACAGGTGCACGCAGGAGACAGGAGGTGCGTGTCCCGAGGGCGCAGCCGCGCGTCCAACAGGAACATCAGCGCGTCCTGGGCATGGATGTATTATATTAACGGTCCTGGGCTGTGGCCGGTTCGTCCCAAGGACTTCACAGAAAAATAGAGTTGCGAGGAAGCAAATAAGGAGCGTTGTGGTCGTTGGAGCAATATTCATGTACTGAAAATGTTGTTGGTGCAGTACCACCTTAAGTTGATTTACGTTTCCGTATGTTTGCACTGTCCTGAATCAGTTACTTATCTTCTATCAGAAACATAGGTGTTTGTCAGTCCTTCTTGCTATTTTCCCGACAGTTTGAGTCCAAATGAGAGATAAATTAAGGCCTTTTTTTCCCAAGTGGAGACAGATGTCCGAAGTATAATCTGAGTGGCATCTTTGGTAAATATCCTAGTGATACAGTACAAAAGCTCTGCTGTCAAAGATGTTTTACACATCTGTTCACAGCAGCCAGTGGAAATGAAAATTATCAGGCTGATCTGAGTCTGCGATGTTACAGTAACGTGTAAATCTGAACTTCTGGATAAAAGAGACATTTCAGACTTAATCAACCTAAAACAAAGTGAAAGGTTGGATTTTAATGTAATATGTCCCCTTTCGTGATATTGTTCATTGTTTTGAATTATGCAAAGCCTTTAATGGTTTTCAATAACTCCACACAAGTTGTAGATCCGATAGTTTACTCAGAACTTCAATAGGCAGGTGTTAAAACAACAGGCAGCGGGTAGTAAACCGTTATAACCGTTATAACCGTTATAACCATTATAACCGTTATACCCGTTACGTTGGATCTGTTTACAGCACAGCAGTGACGTAACCATGGCAACACAGCACTACCCAAAGGTGCAGCATTGCATAAATGACACAGCCTTGTTCATGTGAAATTGAACCAATGTGTCAGTGGTTGACATTTCCCCCAGTTTGTTTCTGTTTTGACCCGCCTGTGTCCCATCTGCCCTGATTGTCTGCACATGTGTCTCGTTATCCCCTGTGTATATCTGGTCTTGTCATTCCCTTGCTCCTTGTGGTTCCGTACTGTGTTTTCCTCCATGTGTCATGCCAAGTTTTTCCTCCAGTTTTTTCATCCCTGTTTCTGTGTATTGATCCTGCTAAGCAGCGCTTTGGTTTTTGGTCCTTGCCTTTTTTTGGAATAAATCCTTTTTCGTTGAACTCCTGCCTCTCGCTCTCCTGCATCTGGGTCCTCACCACACCAGTCGTGACACAATGTACCAGGGCCATCCCTGATCTGGCTTCTCTGCTGGATTTTCCCAGCATCCCTGTCACATGGACCAGCTTCGAGGAGCATTAGTGGTTTAAAGTGTACAACCTAAAGCCCGATGGAGAGTTAAAAGATAAGAACTCAGAGTCTTGTTCACATCTGTCAACAAACATCCTTAATCATTTTTTGATGTGTCATGCAGCGAGCTGCGGCGCATGAATAATCATTTTGCTGATTGCCACATCACCCACAGCTTCCCTCGTTTGCTTCGTTGTTCAACTTGTCTGCAGTTGTTGGGAAACCAAGAGCTCACGGCGGCATCCGTACTATTGTACAGATCAGTGAACGTACAGCAAACCCGCCACGAAGCTTCACACGAGCACGAAGACAGTGGAAATGGTTCCCGCTTCACGCCTGCGTGGCACCGGCCTTTTTATTAGTATGAACTGGTATGTTCTATAAAGTACTTCAAATAGCTTCTGGTTCACTTGGGAGATGTTTGGATCTTGTGCTGAAGCTGTCTCTTGTGATTAAGTCAAAAAGAACTTGTTGCAATTGCAGAAGTTAGCAATTACAGTAATTACCAGTAATGGTAATTACTGTTAACAATAAGGCAAGTATGCAAAGAGGCCCAGTACATTCTAGTTCACACGGGTAGATTGCCACCACCTAGACAAGGGATTAGTACACATTTATATGTTTAATCATGGATCTTTCTGTTTGTTTATGTCACTTTCAAGGGAAATGAAGCAATTAAATATAGAAAAAAAATAGTTTGAAGGACCTTGAAAGAGTAGCTTGTCAGGCATAGAAGAATCTGTAAGTGTCAATGTTTTGCAGAAGCAAATTAAGATAAATGCAATCATTATATTTGTTTAAAGAGTTATATATACTGTATAAGACCACCATATTCCCCAAACTTCCCAGAATAAAAAGGCTCTCTGCTGCTCTACCGTATTGTATCAAACATAAGAAAAGGTAGTTTGACTCGTTGTCCAACATATGATATGGGCAGGTATAGATGAACAGCTCGAGGTCTGTGACAGAGATGACAGCAGCACAGATGGCGCTCAGTAAGAGGGATAACATGTGCTAAAAGCAGGGGATTCGATGATGCATCTGCGGAATGTTAAACACCGATCTCTCACACACAGAGGGAGCGTCTCAGTGCCGTTCAGTGAACGGTGAGGAGGTTGGTCTATCACTGAACCAATTCTGCCTGAGTGTTATCGAATCAGAGCTAATGTGTGAAAGAAGGGCCAGAAGAAAGGTTGACTTCAGTCCCTGTGTGGTAATAATTCACAGCTGGGTAGGCCGAGGCGTATGTGACGGTGGCTCTAGAGATGGATACGAAGCAGTACTTTGGTGGTGTCTATTCACACACTGCTCTGTTTCCAGGTCTCGCAACATTTGCTCAGTCATCTGATCACTGCATTGCAATCAGTCGCCGTGCTTGCAGAGGAATTATTGCTGTCTCTTTGTCACAGTGCCACAGAAAAAAATAAGAAACGACAGAAAATACCAAGAAGAGTGTCGGTGGTGAGTGGCAGTGTGAATGAGTAAGCAGTCCCGGTATTCATGATGAGATGAAATGAGCATCTGTCTCTTGCAAAAACACTCTTTTTCTGCATACTGATTGCATCTCCTCACTGTGTTCTCCTTTATTCTTTTTAGATAAACTGTTTGGGAAGCGACTTCTTCTTGCCCGACACTACATCATGTCTCGCAAGTCCTGGTTGAAGATGGTTCCCACGGAAAACTGTGACATCCTGATGACATTCCCGGGTACGGTACAGTTCCAGCCGTGGTGAAGCCCTTCTGGTAACGAGAACAGTGACCATGAGGTTCCTTCAATGACCAGCCAGTAGCTTGTTAATCAGGTCTCTGGAGACCACATGTTCTCCATCACGGCCCCCTCTGCAGCATGTTCTTATGGGTCTCACTGCATTTCAATGAACTGAATTACACATATGCAGCATGTAAAGCACATCCTCTGCGTTATAATCTCTTTCAGATTTGAGACACAGCGATCAGCCATAAGATCATGACCACTGATGGGTAACGAGAGCAAACGCTGCTCATCTCATTCTGCTGGGAAAACCTGCATCCTAGCATTCATATGAATGTTATTTTGGCTTTTTCACATTAAAAGACCAGTTTTTATTTAATTTGAAGGACTATTACAAAGTGTTGTCTGGCTGCAATGATTTTCTGTTTCTACTTTCAGTTCATAAACAGTTAAAGTAATTTTCCGCTCCCGTTTCGGTGGGAAAACTGTATCTAGTTTTACAGCATTAGGTCACATCTATGACTCAATAAAGTAATTATGGAAGAAAACAATGAAATGAGACAGTGAACGAGCAAAAGAACAAGCAAAAGTAAATCTTACTGTGTTGTAAAAGTGACTTAAGCTCCGGTGTCTGACACTTGCAAACGTTCATCTGTGCTGCTTTAGCTGCAAGTAATAACCAAGTAATTGTTATGAACTTGAGAAAAAGCTGATCTTATACGTGACCTGAGGAAACCTCTCCTCCAGACGACTCCGTACGATAAACACCATCACGTACAGAAATGTGATTTGTGATCGATCAGCATTTACGAACATACTCACACTCACACTCTTTGATCAAATCCCAGTTTTACGTGGCACCCGTGAGTCCGGAGTACATTTTTAGTAAAGAGGGGATTCATGTGCAAATCTACTCACCGAAGATTTAAAAAATGAAGTCCAAAGTCTCTTGAAATTTGCTGTCATTCTGCAGATGCTCTGATCCAGAGCATCTGCAGAAGATCCTTCGGGCAGGGTCAGTTATAAATATTAACGTCACATTAATATTTAAAGTAAAACAGAACACAGAGAACCACCTCCTTCCGCCCGTCCCTTCCCCTCCGTGCTTGCAGAGAAACCATGGCCGTGATGACCTCCCACAAGCCTCTGTCCGCTCCAGCAGTTCATGTTTGCAAACATGAACCCTCCCCTTGTCGGTGAGCTCGGGGTCAGGCTCTTTTACGGAAGTATTCCTTAAATGTCTGTGTCAAAAAACCACAAGAAAACAGCATAAATGCAGCCTTTCAACAACATTTTCACACCGTTGTTGATAGCAGCTGGTTTAAGGAGGTGGAGGGAGGAACTTAACTTCACCCCCTTGTGGCGGTTGGATTGGTCTGTGATGTCACAGAACACAGCTAATATGATCAGCACTCTGAACTACATATGTTATACCCTCAGTGGCTCCAAACAAGGTGACAGGGTGACGGTACGTCTGCACTTGTAGTCGATTACCACATCAGACACTCAAGGAAATGCTTTGACGGACAGCCATGTCCTCCATGAACATGACTTCATGCCACCGAAGAGAAAATAATCTCTTAATAATAAGTATTTTCACTTCTCTCAGATACAATAGATGACCACACTCTGCTGTGGCTCTTGAATCAGATTCGTCTGGGAATCCCTCAAATCAGCATCCAGGTCCGCCAGCATAGCCACACCCAGGCGTACGCCTTCTTCATCACCACGGCCTTTGAGAAGTAAGACTAAAGCTCTGACTCTGTGTCTGTGCTCAGAAATATTTGACACCACTGTTTGACAAGTCTCAGTCAACAATTGACGAGTCGTTTTGCCTATTTTCTTACCTGTTACGAGGATAGTTTAATTGCTGATTTTTAATGAACAAGTGCCAGTGATTCTGGTGTGCAGGACTATGTCTTGATTAACTCAGATTCAAAAACCAGGGAAAGGCCTGTCAAGGCTAAACTAATCTAACTTTAGCTCAAACAGAAATGTAAAAGAAAAACAAGTTTAGAGGTTGTATTGAAGGTCATCTTTCCAAGTTGTGGTCATTTTCCAGAAGGTCTCATGGTACTGCTCATGAATGTCTCCATTCAACACCAGTTTGCTGCGAGGAGCCGAGCAGATGGGCATGCACAAGACTGTTAAACCTCAGTTTGGTGGAGGGATGCGGCGCTTCTCCTGTGAGGAGGACAACATCTATGAGAACATCGAGAGCGAGCTCTGCTTCTTTACCTCCCAGGTGAGAACTGCAAGGCTTGTTACCCTGAGCGTTTATCACATGTGCTCTATGGGATGGAGAGTTTCCTCCAGATCACATGAAAACATTTGTCTCCGTGTAACTGTAACTGTGTTTAGGAGCGTCAGAGCATCATTAAGTATTGGCTGGACAACCTGCGGGCCAAGCAGGGGGAAGTGCTTCACAACATCCACTTCCTGGAGGGCCAGCCAATCAGTAAGCGTAACATTTCTCTCCTCTATTTTGTTTCTAAGGTCTTATTGAAGGAATATTCCTGAATTAAACCAACCCTGGGTCTATTATAGTTAGTTTAGTCCACTGGTCAATTCATTAGTCGATGCGGCCTGGCTCGACCAAAACTCTGATTGGTCGATTCTTTAATATAATCAGGAGGAAAGTACCAAGTTTTAAAGGGGGTATTTTCAGAGCCCACCTCTTTCACGGTAACGGTCTATCTTTTTGGACACCCACTTATTTTTAATATTATGGATTAGCCCAACCCCCTGACTGAAACGGGTAGATTGTAAAGTAGAAGAACAAGGTCCGGTGATTTGTTGAACTCTATCATGTCAGAGACATCTGCAGTGTGGCAGAATTTCATAAAAATACACAATGGAAAAAAAGTTGTATGCAAACTTTGTAAGCAACAGTTTGTATATCACATCTCCGCATCAACATAGCTGATCACCTGAACACTGTAAGCCAACCTACACCGTGGTCCTTGTCTCTCCCTCCATCTCTGTGCGCCTGCCTGGTTAGCAGGGTGCTGTTTTATTAAATATATATTCATATTGAAATTCTGGCGTTTATTTGAGCCCCACCAAAATATGTTGAACCAGAAAAAAATACTCGCGACCACTGTTCAATTATTAAAACATGACAAAACAATGGTTTTATACAAATAAATCTTCCTCCTATTAATTTTGACAGGCTGTAGTGTGTTATTAATTTCTGTGCAAAACATTAGATCAAAAATGATTTAGTATAGCCTATAGTAAATGGAGGAGGAAACGCAGAGAAGGCAGAAAAAAAAGAAATAGTTGAATAGTCAAATTTTAGTCTAAATTTGAGGGTTTCAGTCGACCAAGAATTGCTTTGGTTGATAAAAACCCTAGTTGTTAGATGGTAATAGATGTAAACTTTCATTAGAGACCAAAACGACATGACTTGTCCCAGTTTTGAGCTTGAACAGAATATAAGTCTGCACTGTAAAGGCCAGTAATGTTGAGAACTGGCTGGTAGTAAAGGGTTAAAAAGGATTGTTTGTATTGAATTCACTTTAAGGTCACAGCCATCTCAAGTCCACATTCAGTTCAATTCAATTTTATTTATATAGCGTCTATTACAACAGAAGTTGTCTCTAGGCGCTTTCCAGAGACCCAGAACATCAGTGGACTGCTGAATGTCGAGCATACTAATGTTGCTATTGACAGTAGCATCCCAGACATTCTCTAAATAGTTGGCCGACAGCAATGTCAGGTGGGTACAAACGGCCCTTTTTTCCACTTTTAAATAGATATTTATATTAATAATTTAGTTGGGCTATTAATAATGGCCATTATTCTGCAAACATTTATCCCATTGCAAATCAGCACTGCTTTCCTTCACTATGTTCTGGCCCCTAATGAAACTTAACACACCAGATCAAGGTTTGATTTAAATGTCTTTCAGAAGCATTGGATCACTTTGCATTGGATCAGAAATGCAGTTATTCAGTTTAAAGACAAATGCTAGATGGCCTCTTTGTGAAGTATGTCTGTTCATCAGGCTTGAGTTTTAGTTGTGACCTCTGAAAGCTGACCAGATGAGTGTCACCGATGTGCAAATGTGATGGTGTGTTTGCTTTAGTTCCAGAGCTGGTCGCCCGCGGGGTGATCCATCAGATGTTCCCTCTTCACGAGCAGAGGATTCTCAACCAGCTGATGACATCGTGGGTCCAGGCTGTGTGCGAAAGGCAGCCCCTTGGTACGAAATAAGAAAACTTACACTAGATTTTGCTTCTTGAGATAAACTGGAATTACCGAGCACAACAACAGACTCTGTAATATAATATAAGTCTCAAAATGTATTTAACTCTGATGTTCTTTCAAGATGACATCTGCGACTACTTTGGAGTGAAGATTGGGATGTACTTCGCCTGGCTGGGTTTCTACACCAACTCCATGCTCTACCCCGCTGCCATCGGCTTCCTGCTCTGGATACTGGCGGAGGCTGACCAGGTACCTGCCCGCTCTCACACCTCTCCCTTAAAGCACCCGGAATAATGTTTAAAATCACGTTGTGTTGTTCCCCATTGATAACAACTGTTTCACTCTTTCTGCACACATGTGCAGGTATTTACACTCATATACTTTTTTAACTGTTTTTTCTTCTCTTTAATATTTATAAGTATTTATAAGTATTTTTGACCTTTTATTTAATGTATTTTTTTCTAAGCAAAATTTGTGGATTGGAGCAAATTTAATTTCAATGTAGCCCTACTGTCTGTGGCAAAAATGCAATCTTTGGATCATACATGTATCATACTTCGTTGTCATGCTTCCTCTCCACAGTCAAGGATGTATATTTTATTTAGTTACGCAGTATGATAACCTCTTTTGGTCTGATACTCCTCCACAGACGAGTCAGGACATCTGCTGCGTGGTTTTTGCCCTCTTCAACGTTGTGTGGGCAACATTGTTTCTGGAGCGCTGGAAGCGGCGAGAGGCAGAGCTGGCCTACAGGTGGGGAACCCTGGATATTCCTGCCGAGTCCTTGGAGGAGCCCCGGCCTCAGTTCAGGGTGAGGGCCGTGGCTTCGGCCAGCTTATCAGCATTCTTGTGTTTACTCCCAACAAACAAGCTGGAAGGCTTAAAAAAAAATCACTCCTGCTGTGTCATTCTGCATGAAGCATCGTTGGCAGTGACTGTTTGTACAACTCTAAAGTGTCTAGACCAGTTTACGCTACCAGGAAATACCCTCATAAGTGTGCAGGAGTTGCAGGAGTATGTGTACTCCATGGATGTATTATATTAACCTGGATACCGGACAGGAAAATGGCCTCCGTTCATTTCAATGGAAGTTTCTCGCCTGTCGCATACGCCGAAAAAAGTTCCTGACTTCCGGGTTTACTTCCGTGTTATCGGGCCCATAGAGCATGCGCAGTTGAGTTACCTCCCATGATGCTCTGGAGCCTCCCATCATGCCCCGGGGCAATGAGAACGAGTATTAATATAATATGTATTAATATAATATATTAATTAATGTATATTATTACATGTATATTATTACATATATTATTCATGTATTAATATAATATAATTATATAATATGTATAAATATAATACATCCATGGAGTGCACGGACACAACCGTGACGTCACGCCCAGAAAAAGACTTTTCTTTGACTTTTCTGGCCGTTAGAAATCATTTTTGACGGATATAAAGTCCATGACTTGAAAATATAGAATACAAAGATTAGTAATTAACGGTGATTACAGCTGGAGGTGTCCTGTGAACAGTTTTAGAGGCTTCTCTTTTACTATTACTATTTACTATTGCGGTCTATGGGAAAAAAGCTTTTTGGGCCCCATGGGATTTTTTTGTTGCAGTACCGCGGCTGGCCACTGGGGGGAAAAATCGGCGTGCCTGCTGAGTGCGAGACTGGCATGGATGGAGACCGGGGGCCTGGTGTGTACTCTCAGTGGGAGGGGCAAGGCAGCTCCTAGTGAACAGGAGGGGGAGGGGCTGGGCGGAGTTAAAAACACATCTGGAGGGGGTGAGAGCACCAGCCCGGCTAGCTCAGTCGGTAGAGCATGAGACTCTTAATCTCAGGGTCGTGGGTTCGAGCCCCACGTTGGGCGCTAACATTTTTTCATTTAGGGAAGATGACTTCTGTTTTCTGTCAATTTATCACGAGGACCTAATTCTGTGGATGATGTTAAACCCTCTTTGCACTTTTGTTTTCTTAGTTTTTTCCCTTATACTTGTATTTTTCCACCCACACATTTTGGATTTATTTCAGAGATGTTTATAATTTTTTTTTTTTTTTTTTTTTTTCAAAGAATTTAAAATACTTTTGTCACAGGCAGAGAATACATCCATTAAGAAATAAACAAAGGAAACTTGTTTTTTTGATCAAGAACAATTTCACAGATGCCTTCAGTTCATTCTTTGCAATGACATAATACCCTGCACATCTTTCATGCTCCTTCTTCTTGTGCTGCGTGTGCAGGGGGTGAAGCGCTGCAGTCCCATAACGGGCTGTGAGGAGTTCTACTACCCTCCCTGGAAGAGGACTCTGTTCAGATGGCTCGTCAGTCTGCCCGTCTGCCTCCTCTGCCTCTGTTTCGTCTTCGTCGCGATGCTCCTCTGCCTAGAACTGCAGGTTGCTGCTTGTTAGTGCAGTGTACAAACTCAGGTTGAAGAAATGGGAATGAAATAGTTGAAAAACCAATTATAATGTTGATGCAAGAAGTCAATAATACATTAAAATTAATTGTCTAACCTTTAACAGTGGAATATAGCAATTGTAAGTTCAGATAAAATTAACAGCCCTTAGAAAATAGTTGTAGAAATAGAGAGATGATTGATAGGAACTTATTTAAACACATTCTTATTCACCTTGCAGGAAGTGGTGATGGAGATTCAAGAGCTACCTGGTGTCACGAGATTCATCCCTAAAATACTTCTGGCCATTACTGTAACCGTGTGTGACGAAGTGTATAAGAAGATCGCCTACTGGCTCAACGACATGGGTAGGAGACCTCAACGGGATCATTATTGTTATTATTTTGATCTTTGTGATCTACAGTATTGGGGGTAAGGAAGTAAAAGAGATGGTCTTTGCCTGTGATTTTACGGTCCGGTTCTGTGGTTCGTGCTTTAGGATGCAGCTAAAACAGACACAGGAAAGAGCCCAAGCACCAAGGTTCATGCTTTTCTTGTCTTTATTTTTCCATGCAGAGAATTACAGACTCAAGAGTGCCTATGAAAACAATCTCATCATAAAGATGGTTTTTGTAAGTCATACTTCCCCCTCAGTTAAATACAGAGATTCCATCATTATTTGCTTTCTGAGATCTTTCCATGTTTTCTGTTGGTTTTACAGTTTGAATTCATCAATTCATATCTTAGCCTTTTCTACATTGGATTCTACCTCAAGGATATGGAGCGACTGAAGGAGGTAATAACTTCAACAACACGCCATCGGGAAAAACTATTCAGTATTTTGTAAAATATCAACAAAACTAATCATTGTGGTCCTGATTTTAATGGAGAACAGATCAAAGCCAACATACGCGATTTTAAAACTTTAGTTTTATACTCATCAACACACTTCTAAAGTAAAAAGAACAGATCAGCACGAGATCAAAACCTAATTAAGAAATACCTGACAGGATTTCTCAGCTAATTGAATTAACAGGTAACGGGGAAGGTAACATAAATGGGTAAAGGATCACCATAAAGAAGTGCTGCTTGTGCAGAAGTCAATGCTTGAATATGCATTCTTGTTTCTGTGTTATGATCGTCTGAATGGCGATCAGATACTGCATCACAGGTCCGTTGGATTCGCCCAGGCATTTTACGTGAGACACAATAGGTCCACAAGGTTGCTTTGTTTTTGTCTGCCTCCTTACATAAAAAATGATGTGGAGTTAAATATCAAGAATTACAAAAGTGTTTTTGAGTGAAAAGTGCAATTCTGTTGGCAAGAATGCTTTGTTCGTTTTAATTATCACTTTACAGTCTGTATGTTATACATGAGAGATCATTTTAAGAATTTAAATGTTTACCTAAGTAGCCTTATATTAAAACCTTTATTTAGCTTTTATTTAATACCATAAAAACACATCCTTTGGCTAAACAACTGTTACTGAATTGAATGAGAATATTTGTTGTATTTCGCCACTAACATGATGCAGTGAACCTGCCGATGTGATGGGTTGGCTGATTTGGGTTCAGTTCTGAAAACACCGGTCTTGAAACGCCCTCAATCGCTGCCCTCGCAGATGCAAACTAAAGCTAAACAACACAGAGAGGATAAGATAGGACGCTGCACTGCAGCGCAGTGCTTACTGTAATGTGGTTATCTAACTCTGAAAGTCATCCTAGAAATGATGAACGAAACAGGAGATGGATAACCTGGCCTGTATGAAACAGTTAAAACCTTATAATCTGTGATGGCATAAGTTCACACGACAGGGATAACGCAGACATCTGGGAATGAACCATCAATGATGAAGTAAACGCTGAAATAAACAACAGTCCTGTTAGTTCCATAAGTTGATTAAAAAGAGTTTTGAAGCTTTTCTGCAGAATTTGTAAACTTGCACCGACATGCATCACTGAATGATTACAGGACTGTGGCACATACTGTACCTCAATAATGATGAAAGCATTCAAAAAAAAACATGAAAAAAGGGTCGTTGTTGCCAAAAGTAAGGAAATCATTTCAGGAAGAATTCTCCCTGGTTGTTATTGATCATCAGATAGTCAGGGTCATCAATCAGTATTAGATATCTTGGTTGTTTAATTGACAACAAGCTGACCTTTGAGCCAGGGGTCAATGCTGTGTGCAAAAAAAAGGTAAATAAGTGTTTATTTTCACATTGCAAGCTTCCTCTAAAATCTGTAAACAGATGGTTGACCTCACTACAACTCAAAACATCCTCAAAATGTGGGGATTGTGAAAACATTGAGGTCTATTCTCCAGGGCTTTGAATCATAACTACTGTCAGTGTTGCGAGGATAGGTTGAACGAATGGTGTTTTCCTGGTTTATTATTTAGTATTTTAGATAATATACAGTACCAGGTAACAGCTGGATACTTTGTATGTGGCTGCGTTAAAGCTGACTGTTACAGTTAATGATCAGAACCATTTCAGGCAGCTTATTTTGTACCTTTAGATAGTAAGGATATCAACACACTAGCGCTGGGCGATATGGACCAAAAGTCATATCTCGATATTTTCTAGCTGAATGGCGATACTCGATATATATATAGATATTTTTTCTGTGCCATAATTGGGGTTTCCCCCAAAGCATTATAGCATAGCATCTCTGTTAGCTTCATTTTTTTCTGAGGCAAACCCTTAAAAAAACAGTCAGTTTTAATACGAAGCCTCGTGCCAAATGTCACACAGGTACCTTTATTAACAGAGGTCTGCACAATATCAAAATGTATAAAACAAATGAAATAAAAATAAATTGCCTGCATGTATATGTAACCCTTTTACCACCGGCTCGTGTATTAAAACCCACTTTATGCTGGAAAATTAAGCTTTAACTCTTGTCAGACACTTTATGGTAAAAGTCACATCTCAAATTCTAAATATCAGTCTAGGATACTGTATGATTCTTGCTTCTAAATTACCCTTTAGAGGCTATGAGAAATTACACTAGGCCTTTAAACTCTTATGCAGTACTCTGATAATAAACACAAAACAATTAAAACCAACACAAGATCTCAGTTTTCGAAAATGTATTAACAAGAAACACACATCCAACCAAACTTTTCTCAATAGAAATACAATAGAGAAGTAAAACCCAAAAAGTACCCCGGGGTATGGTTTTCTTACTTTAGTTCAAACGTCTAAGTTTGATTTGAGTGCAATCTTTTTTAAACTCTCGTTGGCGCGCTTTAGTTGGAGCTCATGAAAATGGTACCTCCATGTGTAGATGAAACAGCAAGACCAAACCGCATCTGATAGATCCCTCGCTCGTCTGGCAGCCTCCGTCTCCGACCACAGCAGCACTCCAGCTTCCCCGGCAGCCAGGACGCGTCCTCCGTCACCCTCGTCGCGGCAGCCTCCGTCTCCGACCACAGCCACGCAGCACTCCGTTTCCCGCAGCAGCAGCGAACTCCGTTCCTGCAGCAGCAGCGAACTCCGTTTCCCGCAGCAGCAGCGAACTCCGTTCCTGCAGCAACAGCGAACTCCGTTCCCGCAGCAGCAGCGAACTCCCGTCTCCCGCAGCAGCAGCGTTCTTCCCCAGCGAGGACGGCAGGTGTTCACCCGGCTCCGACCAGCCAACAGAACGTTGTCACCAAACTCAAGCGACCGATGTGAATCCGACCCACAAACTCTGAGCTGGCAGCTCAGCTACAGTTCGCAGTCTTATTCACGGATAACACTGACGGCGCACGCAGTCCCAGAGTCTCCGCCATTTACACGTTGCTGCTCTCCTTTTTTCTTTCTCCCGTTCCTCTCCGGAAGTGTAAAAAACCCAAAATGTCATGAACTCACGCATGTAACAGAATTACTTTTAACATATTTTTAAACATTCACACCCCATGAAATGATGTTTTTTCGTTTTGTTTTAAGTCAATAATTTTTAAACATAAATTATTATACACTTAAACATCTTATCTGTATGAAATAACCATTCATATAAATTAAATACCACTGATATTTATCAGAGTATTACATATAGAATAAAAATGCTTCTTGAATAAAATAAAACAAATATCCCTTTTCTGCATAACAATTAAATTAAAATACACTGTGCAATTTTTCCACTGAGGTTGACAGTTGTGCAAATAACAAAATATTTGTGCAAATCTCAAATAAAACATTCAAGTCAATTTGTCACAAAATAAGCTATATCAAAATCATAAAAAAAAGCTATATCGATATAAACGATATTGTCTCGTACTATATTGCGTTTGAAAATATATCGATATATATTAAAATCTCGATATATCGCCCAGCCCTACAACACACCACTCGTGCACTTTCATCCATCCAGCGCAGTAACAGAAACTTTGTCTTCCCCTCACAGATGTTAGCTACTTTGCTGATTTTTCGCCAGTTCCTGCAGAACATCAAGGAAGTCCTGCAGCCGTATCTGTATGAGCAGAACAAGCTGGGTGTCTTCACCCCGAAGGTGCTGTGGGAGCTGCTCCACGCCATCATGCTCAAGTACGGCCGCCTGGCTCTGGGGAAGGCCCAGGCCTCCATGACGTCCTACCTGTTCCTGGGGGGCAGAGGAATCCCGGTCGGCCACGTCCCCGGCTGTAACCCCGAGCCGAGGAGGAGAGGCGACCTGAAAGCTGGTTTCAGGCTGACGGAGGAGGAGTGGGACCTGAACGACAGCGCCATGAAGCAGCGGAAAGTCAGCTTCACAGAGAAGGTGGACTACCAGGACGTCAGCGCGGACACGCAGCCAGCAGACGACAGTTTCCTGGAGGACAGTCCAACGCTGGTGCAGGAAGGGATGGATCCATCCAGTATTTTTGACAGTTGTGACGAGGACAGTGACTGTGAATCGCTTGCTCAAGTATGCACTCTGCTTTTCTCAGTTGCTTCTCTGTTTTTGAATCCATCCTTTCAGCTTCACACCCTTCCCACCAAGTCTGTTCAAAATGTCACGAAAATGTCTCATTCTTGCTTCATGCTGTGAGATGAGTCACTGCAATATCACATTTTGGTTTGACATAGTTTGTTTGTTTTGTTTTTTTAGGTTTTCCTGACACAACCCCATCCATCCAGGCGTGGGAACGGCACGGCTATGTTCACACTGCAGGCAAACGCAGCCCAGATTTCAAAACAGAAGCTTCTTTTTTTCTTTTTTCTTTTTTTTTACAGTCTCTGGTTCACAAAAAAGTCTAAAAATAAACAACCACAAAAATATCAGATCTTGGCAAAAAAAAACTCAGGATTGAGTTTTAAGCCCTGCAGCGTGAACGTATCCTGTGAGAACAGTGACTTGTTGTGACCCCTTAGTGGCTGTGACATCCAGAGTATATACCATAATACTTAAGAGCATGTCAGTAAGAGGCCAGAGAGCATTCTGTTTTGACTTTGCTTTGTCCTAAAAACACCTCTGAAAACTATTTTTAGTGCATTGCTGCATCAAAAAATGGAAGTTCAAAATAAAACAAGCATAAATCTAACTTTCCTCTGCAGGCCTAAAGTAAGATGTAGAGAGAAAATGAATCAGAACGAGTTAATTTTTCATCAACGTCGCCATAAACGGGTTAATGCGACTCCTAAACAGTAGTGGCCCACCATGTCACGAAAATATCTCATTCTTGCTTCATGCTGTGAGACGAGCAACTGTTATGTCTAAGTCCATTCAGCTCATTTCTCCACGTACAGAACCGGCAGCAGAATGAAAAAAATATCTCAGTTGTTACCACAGGACACCAAGGAGAACGCCAGTGTGCCCCCACCGAAGGAATCCGACTCCGTCTGTCAGAAAAGGAAGATCCCGGGCGAAGGGAAACATGATAAGAGATCATGGATCGACCCCCCGGAAGAACTCAAAACCTTCACCCTCACGCAGGCTGAGATTGAGAGCTGCATGCAGACGTATGAGGTAACGCTCCAGAATCACCCTGCTCCACGTTCATGAGAATATGCCTGAGAATACCAGCATGGTGTTTGCTGTCAGCAGGGCACGCTGCTGGACTACCAGGAGATGTTCATCCAGTTCGGATACGTGGTCCTGTTCTCGTCCGCCTTTCCCCTGGCGGCCATGTGTGCTCTCATCAACAACATCATTGAGATCCGCAGCGACGCCCTGAAGCTCTGCACCGGCTTGCAGAGGCCGTTCGGGCAGAGGGTGGAGAACATTGGGCAGTGGCAGGTTAAAACGCTCTTTGCTTTGGAGAAAGTCTTTCAGGCGACTGAAGGCATCTTTTCTAAATCTCTCTCTTTTTTCCTCACCACCAGACTGCGATGGAGGCCATGGGCTTGATAGCCATCATAGTTAACTGTTACTTGATTGGTCAGTGTGGGCAGCTGCAGCGGCTGTTCCCCTGGCTGAGCCCCGAAATGACCATCATCTCAATCGTCCTACTGGAGGTAAGCGTTACGTGGTGCGCTGCAAGTACAGATTTGTCCTCTTTTAGAATATGAAAAAAGAATGCAATTGTGCTTTGATGGAAGTGTGTTGAGTTTGTCCCTCTGTGGTCGGTGGTTTTCAGCACTTTGCAATCCTCCTAAAGTACATCCTCCATGTTGCCATCCCTGATATCCCTGGCTGGGTAGCAGACGAGATGGCCAAGCTAGAGTACCGACGAAGGGAAGCTTTCAAGGTATAGCTGGGTCATAGCTTGAAAGACCTTCTGCCAACGTTAGGTTTGCTGTTGGCTGATGTCTGTGTAGTTTCAATCACATATATATAAAAACACACACACATATATATATATATATATATATATATATATATATATATATATATATATATTTGTGTGTGTGTATGTATGTATGTATGTATGTATGTATGTATGTATGTATACACATACATACAGTACAGACCAAAATGTTTGGACACACAATTTGTTTGAATGAGGTGTGTCCAAACTTATGGTCTGTGCTGCATGCATAGTATGCATGCAGCACAGTATGCATCTCCTGGTCTGTTGGTGTGCATTTATGTATTTATGTAAAATGGTCCCAGGTATCTGTGTAGTTATTGGTCGATATATTTCTGCATCACATCTGCAGAATCATGTGATGCAGAAAACTTTACGTTTAACTAAAAATGTTACGGAAACAAAGCCATTTCATTCCTTTTTATTAATTTGTTTTTCATTTCATGTATTTATTTGGCAGGCTGATTTTAGGTTCGACATAAGCGGTCTATTTTAAAATTGGAGAAATCATGAATCAAATGGAAAACTTGCAGTTAAATCCTTTAAAAGGGAATAATACCTAAGTTAATAATGTTGCTAAAAGGGTGATAACAGGGCTGGATACAAGAACACGCATCCCAGAGAAGATGAATCTTTCAGGAATACTCTGGGAAAGACTACATAGTTTAGCAGTTTAATATTATCAGAATAATAGTAAAATTGCCAAGAATCTACACATTTCATTATCCAGTTTCTCTTGTTTCAGATTTAGACGGCAACATTTCGATTTGGCATAGTTTGTTTTGTTATTTTAGGTTTTCCAGACACAACCCCCTCCATCCAGACGTGGGAACGTCTTGGCTACGTTCACACTGCAGGCAAACGCAGCCCAGATTTCAAAACAAAAGCTTTTTTTTTTTTTTTTTTACAATCTCTGGTTCACAAAAAAAGTCTAAAAATAAACAACCACAAAAATATCAGATCTTGGCCAAAAAAAAAACTCAGGATTGAGCTTTAAGCCCTGCAGCGTGAACGTATCCTGTGAGAACAGTGATTTGTTGTGACCCCTTAGTGGCTGTGACATCCAGAGTATATACCATAATACTTAACAGCATGTCAGTAAGAGGCCAGATAGGATTCTGTTTTGACTTTGCTTTGTCTTAGAAACACCTCTGAAAACTATTCTTAGTTCATTGCTGCATCAAAAAATGGAAGTTAAAAATAAAACAAGCATAAATCTAACTGTCCTCTGCAGGACTAAAGATGTACAGAGAGGAAATGAATCAGAACGAGTTGAATTTTTCATAAACGTCGCCATAAACGGGTTAATGCGGCTCCTAAACAGCCACTGACACAAAGACTGACTACACTTTTTAGAAAATACTAGTCTTTCTAGTATTTTATAGTGCGTATACATGTAAATAAATGATTGACAAATATTGACAGATATTTAGTGTAAACACTAGGGGTTTTAAAATATTTTCCTTTAATTAGATCTCTGCTTTAATCTGATTTCTCTGCTTCACCTCATCCTTCTGCACGACTGATTTCATCTCGTCTCCTTGTAGAAGCACGAGCTGCAGGCCCAGCAGCACTTCCAGCAGCAGCTCAGGCGCCGGCGGGAGGAAGAGGAGCTCCACCGCCAGGCCGAGCTGCAGGCTGAGGCCCGTCAGGACAGCGACGGTCACAAAGCGGACCAGCACCAGCACCACCACGACAAAGCACAGGGGAGCAAGGCGGGGGACAAGCCCAAGAGACCCAGCTCTCTTCTGGGGAACAACAACGTGATGAAGCTCAAGCAGATCATCCCCCTGCAGGGGAAGTTCTCCTCCAGTTCCTCGCGCTCACCGGCCCAGTCCCCGACCGGAGGAGAGGCCAAGCTCCCTGGATTTCTGAAGTTCTTGAAGTCCCCTGAGGTCAAGAAAGAGCCAGCGGTTGCAGTTGGAGCCACACCAGGGTCCACGGGGGCGTCTACAGCTCCCCCTGGTGGCCACGAGAGGTCACAATCTCCCAACAGGACATTCAGTCCAGGGAAGCTCTTCAGTTTCAGCAAGTCGGAGGGAACTGTGGTGTGTGCAAATGGCACACAGCAACTGTCCCAGGCTGCTGGCGCCCAGCCCGGCAGGGCTGATCCAAACACCACCGCAGAGGAATTACCCTCTTCTGAGTCAGACAGAGAAACGAGGCAACTAACTGAATCAGAAAACACAAAGACTTCATAAATGCTAAATTACACTGACGTAGTTATCTAAATAAAGACAATGTACAAATGTTCAAAGTATATAGGCACGTCTAGCGGCACTGATGTCAACAAGTGTTAAACTCTCACTCTCGATGCAACTTCCTTCTCCGAAAGCATTACACCATCTATTAAGACTTGATAATCCAACCTGCACACAAGTGCGGTGAGTGTACATCTTCCAGTGGGACAATGGTAGCCTTTCTTTAAGGTTACAATTCTGCATGACTGCCTTGTTTGCAACAGCACCGGGACAAATGTTGATGCGACGGATCATTGTTCCAAAGTCGGGACCCGTTCTCCAATAATCAATAATCCCTTTCGTCGAGGGCCATAAACAGCAGCTTCCCATTCCAGGTTTGTTTCTCGTTTTGGTGCCAATAATGAATGCATGTTGTCATGTGCATGCATGACATGTCCGTTATCTTTTCAGTTGTCAAGCACTTTACAAGCCATTGTATTCTTCTGCAATAGGTCAGATTTATTCACTGTGACCATAAAAAATATTCTATTTTTCCTAACGTTAATTTTCTATAAATTATTTTACTACATCAATTAGTGAATGAAACTCTATGAAGCAAATAAAGCCTCGCCTGAGCCTATGGCCATCAAGCACAGAGTAGAGGATGAGTAAACGTTACTGTTGGAGACCATGCTGATGAGTTCATTTGTCTTCTGGATACAAGACGCACACAAAGGAACCCTTTTAAAGGAAATGACCACACCCACCAGAGACTCACTGCTGTCAAGGGTCCAATTCTCTGGAGACAACTTTCAACTGGTCTAATCCACACCTGCTTGCATGTAGAAAAACAAGGGGGAAACAGAGAATTATGTTGAATTTTACCCAGAGATGTGACCGTTTGCCAAGTCAAAGGCTTTACTGTAACACTTACTGTAATATACACACACAAGTAAAGATCTTTAAATGGCAAAAGATTTATACAATAAATTCAAAGCAAACAAACACATTCCAAACAGAGTCATGTGTCAAAGGTAGAAATCAAACTTTTCTTTGAAGAGCTGGGAAAAATAAAAATAGCTCAGTTTTACTTGAGAAACTTACACTGAGTTTACACTCCTGCATAAACAGCTCAAGTAAACACAACCTTGAAAAGCAGCCGTTAACAACTGAGCATGAACTGTCTGGTCTTTTAACTGTTCATTTTTTTCCGCATCCTCTGCACATATACCGCAGTTCTGACCAAACGTGGGCCGATTCTTCCGGGACAGCGGAAAATTTGTCTGAACAACTTGAAAAAATGTGGCCGTCGTGAGAAGTGAAAGCCCTGCAAACTTCCAGGACAAATACTGTGCATTCTAAAAGTGAGCTCGACACTCAACATGCAGTAAACGCATGGTATACATGGCCATCTATTTTAAGTATGTTAGTCAAAAATATTTATCCTTCTGAAATTACTCAAATTAACCTCCTATGTAAGAAAATGTGACTGGCAAAACTTCTCAAGCAGCCTACATATTAGCCTTGCTAACATATGACTTCACACGCATCTAGACTTCAAATATTCCTTGAAATAATGTGTACTTTGTTAGTATAAAAAAAATACAAGAACGGCTTATGGAGTTTCAAAATAATGAGCATTAAACCATTCAGCCATCAATGTACTTTTGCATTACTTCCAAGTACTTTTGTACTTTTGCATTACTTAGTATGATTATGTACCTTTGACTCAAGAATGGTTGATTTCTGTCTTTAAATAAAAAGGTACAACAGACTTGATTCCATTTAAGGCAATAAACCATTATTCATCATGAATAAAACAAAGCATTTCCTTAAGCAACCTTATCTTTTATGTGGCACAGCCCTTGATGAAGTCCTGCATCATAACTCGGTTTCTACCCCGAACAGAACTATGTTTTTCCTAGTTCACCAGTATAATGCCAGCACTCACATAAAATGAAACCAAAATAACATTTTAAAAAGAACAACTCTTACTATATGTGATCCAAAACTGAAAAAACCTCATAAGATTAAGAGAAAAACTTAAGATGGCATGCTACAAAACATGCATTATTTCAAACACTGTGTAATAACAATGCAGTGTAAACTCTTAACTGGCAGTAGATGAGTAATTACTTCACACCCGCATTTCAGGAATTAAAAAAAAAAAAAAAGTTG
Organism: Cololabis saira; assembly: GCF_033807715.1. NCBI lineage: Eukaryota > Metazoa > Chordata > Actinopteri > Beloniformes > Belonidae > Cololabis > Cololabis saira. The sequence goes on along the minus strand of NC_084596.1, from coordinate 33,494,716 downwards.
TGAGCATACGTGAATATAACCAAATGAATCATAAACTGAGGAGGTAGATTTAGAGCATTTTCAACACTTCAACTCTAGATGGTGGCGGTTTATAGGAAAAAAAAAAAATTATGTTTCATGAAAGCTGTTTTGGTTTGAGAAGAAATCTGATGTTTACTGTTTACTATTGTGACAGCTGTGGTCTGAAATATCCTGAATCCTGTGCTCCATCGTCACAGCGCAGGTTTGCATCCCTGTCTGTGTTTTGTTCGAGGATATCAGTCTCTAGTTGGAAAGCGTCAACAGTCAACGAAGTTATGAATCCTCATTCCGCTCCCGACTGTCTGTTCTGGCAATCTTTCGTGGAGGCGCCGTGTTTTCCCCTTCTGGTTCCTGTTCTCGCTTTTTTCCTGCATTCTGGTAAAATCAGAGAAATACTTTTAAAAGACAGAAAGTCACAATGCATCGACCACATCTACTGTAAAACACTGCACAATTAGCACCTGCTTTTCACTGGATTATGTCACTAGTCTTTTCAAGCCATTACCTTTTTATCCCACTGTTGATGTAGATACCGCAGCAGGATGTTTGTCTTTTCTGTGACAATAACTAAAAGGGGGGAAAAAAAAGAAAGTCGCTGATTGTACCGTGAGAGACATACAAATAAAGGTGCACAAATGTGAGAAAGCTGCTGAAGAAAGCTTTTCTCCTGATGAGTAAGATCACAGTAAACTGAAAGTGGGTTCACGTAGGAACTTGTACTCACTCTGTTCTGATGGATAGTCTCGTGTGGGAAGATACACAGACGGTCGGCGATTCTAAAACAATGACAAATAAATCTTTTCTCAAAATTGTGTTTCTACTATGTGACAACACACATTGGATGTCTAACAATAATTAAGAGCTGTTTTTTCTCCATTGCATTTTGTATGCTGACATTCACAGTAATATTCAGGTATAAACCAGACCGACTCTTACTCTGAAAAACCCTGCCATCTCAACAGCATTTTCTGATCACCTTAACCAAATAATAACATAATTGGGAGATGGCACAATACAAATAGGTCATCTAAATTATGTCAACCTAGTTAGACAAGTATACATATGAATCTATTGTTACGTGAGACAGTACCTGCCTGTACCAAGTCTCAAGGACTTTAAACATGGGCCATGGAAATATTTTTTTTTTCTTTTAAGACGTTTCACGTCCCATCCTTTGTTTTGAAATGTCTTCAAGAAAAGAAAAAGAAGTCCAGTCGCCTTGTTTCCAAACCTTTGAGAGTTAAGGCTGATTTATGGTTCCGCGTTACACCAACGTCGATTTAACGCGGAACCATAAATCAGCATTTACTAGATAGATAGATAGATAGATAGATAGATAGATAGATAGATAGATAGATAGATAGATAGATAGATAGATAGATAGATAGATAGATAGATAGATAGATAGATAGATAGATAGATAGATAGATTTATTTATAGTACCCTTGGGTAAGTTTGGTTCACAGTGAGTGCCTCCTCATACAATCTAAAACCATACACTCAACAACACAGGATAATATAAAGTGACAACAGTGCTTTGGCTAAAAGAACAAAGAACAAGGACGGCCCCAAGATAAGAAAAAAACATCAGTAGATAAAAACACTAAAATATTAAAACCAAGCAAAAGGATAAAAAATGTGCCTTTTCATAAAAACAAGATAAAGGAAACAATACAAAACATAAATACAAAGTTATGTTGCAGTTTCTCTCACTTATTAATAGCACTGATGGCTGCTGGTACAAAGCTGTTTTTGTAACGTTTAGTTTTACAAGCAGGTACCATGAACCTGAAACTCACATTTAAGAGGGTGGGAGTTGTCTTTTAAAACAGAGACAGCTCTCCTCTGTAACTGTTTAGTATACAGGGATTCTGGCTGAGTACTATGCCCTGTCTGCCAGAGAGAACACCCTCCTGCAGGTTTGCTCTCTAACATGTAGACGTTATGAGATCATCCTAAATCACATGCATGTCAACACTGTAACCGGAACCCGTCCTATCCAGAACCAGGCTCGTCGGTGTGGAGATGACCACTTACGGATGCTTTACATACAGAGTCTGCATGGAACCTGCTGAAGTTGTTTTTGTTGTAGACGGGCAGTCCCTTCAGGAAGTCTCCCTGCGAGGAAACACAAACAACACATCAATCCCAACCAACTCCTGACATTCACGCCGAGGACAACACAGATGTCTCGTTTATAACCTACAAACAGCCTTTTAGAGCCTTCCTATCCTGTAAAGTGTCTGAAGAGGCTCTGTAGCAGCTTGACCCACCTTGTCCATGTCTGCCCGGCCAGTGTGGTCCCGCCGAGGCTACAGCCGCTAGCTCCTGGCCCTGCTGTCCTGACCCAGCACCGTGGATACTAACCACTGCTGCACTGTATCTAGTGGTTTAACAGCTTCTCGGAGCCGGTGTAAGTCCCAGGCTAGGTTACGTATTAATAACACCTCTTTCGGCCGAAGAGCTGCTACTCATATGCTATAACTGGAAGTCTCCGCAGTGCTAACTTGACTTCCAACTAAACTGTTGTCTGTCCTTTTGGGAGCGTTTCCTGTTTGATATGCGCGGCAGCTGATTGGCTGAACGGCGGAAGTCCCAGGAGAGTTAGTTGAAGCCAGTGCGCTGATTGGCTGGAGAGTGATTACGTCAGCGCGCTGGTCGCCCACGCAAACCAAGCTGTGGTAGTACCTGTACCATAGCTGTACCATGGATGACCACTCGGGGACCAGCCATAACCGTAGTAGTTCATGCTCCACTTCCACCAAATGTACAAAACTACATTCATTCCTGCATTTAACATGTACAGGACTGTCTCAGAAAATTAGAATATTGTGTTTTTTTGTAATGCAATTACAAAAACAAAAATGTCATACATTCTGGATGCATTACAAATCCACTGAAATATTGCAAGCCTTTTATTATTTTAATATTGCTGATCATGGCTTACAGTTTAAGAAAACTCAAATATCCTATCTCAGAAAATTAGAATATTCTGGGAATCTTAATCTTAAACCATAATCAGTAATATTAAAATAATAAAAGGCTTGCAATATTTCAGTTGATTTGTAATGAATCCAGAATGTATGACTTTTTTTTTTTTTTTTTTTTTTTTTTTTAAATTGCATTACAGAAAATAAAGAACTTTATCACAAAATTCTAATTTTCTGAGACAGTCCTGTACTATATTGCTTAGATGTGTGTTCGTCTGAGTATTCCCATTTAAAGACACTTTATGCATCTGCTTTCTGGTTACTAAAAGCAGTGTGGTTGAGGTCACATTTCAGTCACTAATGTCCCCAACAAATACTAAGTCGCCGTCGCCCTATTTGTAACTTAAATATAGAAATAATACACCTTTATTAACCAAAAATTAAGCAAATGTTTGAATCTTCAACTCAGAAGTCCTCAGATACCCGTCCAAGTTGACTTAAAACCAGCAATACATTACTTATACTCCACACTTATCTATTGAGATGATATAAGATCAGCTAACGCGACCAAACCAGCATTGCCTTTGTTTAGTAAAAGATTAAAATTCCTCTTAATCAGCTCTGTTAATCAGATGTAATGAGACTGAAAAATTAATTCGCAAAACTATTTAAAAAAGTTAAACAGTAAGGGGACCCTTTATGTAAGATTATACACTTTAACTGGGAACAAAACAAAATTTTGTTGATCAGGTTGGTATTATTTGCTGGAATTACCAATACACACTGCAGAAATTTACAAAAGAACGGGAAAATGACATAGCACTTGATATGTTTATACCAAAATGTACCATTAGTTGAGTAAGACATTGCTCAACTAAGTTGTTAAAATGTTTAAACCATACATAATTTCCTCTGTGTTTTGGGGCAACAAGGAACAAGATGTTGACCAATAACTGTTGGGAAACATCTTGTAAATACTGCAGTTTGATTTCAGAGCAACAAAACAGCTCATAGAAAATACTTTTATCATAATTTGGATCAAATGATTTCACAGAATAAAATCAAAGAAACTAACATTTTAAGATTCTGATTAAAATTTAATTCCGGGTCGGGTGAAACCAGCAGGGGCCTGTACTACGAAGCGGGATTTGGGGTTAGCGAGGTAACTTCAGGTTTAACCCTGGGTTTTCAGGACTACGACGGTGGTTCACTTCTTAGCGGGGCACATCGCCATGGTAACTTATGCTGAACCGCTAACCTGCTCCGGAGCAGGTTATGTTCGAGATACAGATCGCCGGGTGTAAAAGCACCGCCCACTGACCAATCAGCTCTCTTGGAAAATGACATGCCCTTTCGAAGAGAATCCAGTGGAGCTTTGTGCGCGGATCGTGAGAGGATCCCTCCGAAGAGAACGCGTATTCAGGGACCACCAAAAACCCCTTTGCTTTCCCTGATGAGTACTGAACGATCCAGAAAAAAAGAAAAAAGAGGTGGAGGAGAAAATAAAAAATAAATCAATCAATGAATAAATAAAACAAATCATCACCCAAAATCCGATGTACAGTCAATCCAAAACTAATACCAATTAAATAAATAAATCAAGAAGAAATGAAAAAGAAGATGCATTTGTAAGGGGATAGCAAAAAAGGGATTTTCAATTTCGTTCCTCGAACATTCTGAGAAGTCACTTTAAAATACTAAATACCCCCCTCCTGAAAAAATAAAAAATTAAATAAAATAAATAAAAAAACCCAATTCTTTGGTACAGCATCAGCACAAGTTATCGGTCAACAACAATAGTTATAGAACCAATATATACAGACTGTCTCAGAAAATTAGAATATTGTGATTTTCTGTAATGCAAACACAAAAACAAAAAAAATGTCATACATTCTGGATTCATTACAAATCAACTGAAATATTGCAAGCCTTTTATTATTTTAATATTGCTGATCATGGTTTACAGTTTAAGATTAAGATTCCCAGAATATTCAAATATATGTTTATATCCCTATGAATTTACGCATTTATACAGTCAGCGATCTTTTGCCAGCTGTCTTTCCTGCATTTTGCAGCTGCAACTGTGTTGCTTTTTGCCTGTATTATATGCCTATACTCATCATATTTCCGTAAAATTATTGTTTGCTCTTCGCTACTGAAATAAGCGGCTCTGACAGCGGACTTCTCCATGCTTGCGATTGGTCATGCGCTGAAAACACTGCCCCTTTTATGTGCACGCGCTCATATCCAGATTGGAGAAACCTGGGTTGATATACCGAGTTGATAACCGCCGTCGTGTGACCGCTTAGCGTGATTGCAATTGTCCCGCTTAGTGAATCTGGATAAGGAAAAGATATCCTGGATATGTTGAACTTGCTTCGTAGTACAGGCCCCGGGCCTCTACTTACCAAATACTATTTGTTTTTTTCTCAATAGTCACCACAGGTCAACTTTCACTTTCCTCTTTTTATTGTTGGACAGTAAAACCCTAACCACATCCAATAACATCCGTTAACCGGACACACAAGTTATTTGCGGCTTATTAAGCACTTTAAGTCTTTTGGACATCCATCAGGATACTTCAATGTGAGAGCGATTTTCGTCCCTTCAAAATACGGCGTAGAATCACTTCGATGCCACCGCTGGAGCTCATCCTCTTGATCCAGCCGTGGGTTCTTTTGCGTTTGATGTTCTTTGGTTGATACTCTGTGCCTCTTTTCCGGGTCCGGACCTGCTGGTGTTGCCAGGGAAGCTGCGTGAACACTTCAGAACCCTCCGCTCGTGAAGAAAGGGGCCCTGGAAGTCTGCAAATCTGTAGCCCTGCAGCTGCGCTTGATGCACTCCAGTTGTTAAACGATCGAAGGTGATCGGTGCCAATTACAGGAAGATCCCCTGTAAGGATGCTGGTTAAAAAGTACAGATAAAACAAATAAGGACATGATATTTTCAACATAAACTCACATTTCAACTACGATCGACATTGTTTTAGTACCACTGAAAGCAGAGGTGTCATTTACAGTAATGGACCTGACATATTTATGCAATTATATACACATGTATGCATAAACATCTGGAATTAAATTAGTAAGATACATCTTATTATGTTTACTCTGCATTTGACTTTAAACATTACCCTACCTAATGTGGGCTACTACAACATGGACAAATGGTAATAAATACAAGTCGTGATTTTAAGGTTTAAATTTCACTTCTAATATAATGTGGAGTTAGCTTTTCTTGTCAGCATTGTATGAAACACTGCGGAATTTTCAATGTATTGATCGTAATTACGTATTCCGTCTTACCTACTGGAACGTATAATTCCCCTCAGTCGGGAAAAAGATGACAGCATAATGTTCATTTTGTAATATTAAACAAATTCACATCGACAATGCGACGTTAGAAATGAATGTCACAGGTCTGCCAGCCTGCCTGTATGAAGCAACCTCATTGGCTCAGCCTCTACCAGCCTCTGCCAGTATGAAGCAACCTCATTGGCTCAGCCTATAAGAAGCAACCTCATTGGCTCAGGCTTCTGCTTCTTCTTCTTCTCCTACTGTGAACAAACAACGAGACGGTAGGACGCTAGCGCCACCTGGTGTGGACCTGGAGCTCCTACGCAGCAACTGTTGAGCTACGTTAACAGCAGTTGCTGAGAGGCGTGAAAAAACAACAACACACACACACCGAAACGGTTGAGTAGTTACTAACTGAGTAGTTACAGTAACTGAGTAGTTACGGTCAGTACTCGAGTTGAGGGGGGATAAAAACGGTCCAAATCATCCCCCCTGTAAAACTGCCCTTTCCATCCCTTATGTCATTTCATCAATGAATGTGGTTTTACTGCTATTTCAACATTTAGAGTCATCACCAGAAAAATAACACCAGAAAAATAACTTATATGACAATGTTCACCTGTTTCAAGTGAATTTTCACTTGAAATAAGTAGGGGAAATCTGCCAGTGGGACAAGATTTATCTTATCATTACAAGCAAAAACATTTTTTGATTTTTCTACTTATTTCAAGTGAAAATCTACTTGAAACAGGTGAAAATTGTTATTTTTCCAGTGATGAGTCTTGTTTTAAGTGTAATGAGATTTCTTTACTAAAATGAGACATTTTAACTAGAAATAAGACAAATATTCTTGTTAAGATTTTGAGTTTTTGCAGTGATCCATTTTACTTATCCTGTGAAGGACAGAGTTATATTGATAAGTTCAGAAAACTGTTTTTTATCTTTGTGTTTTGATGTATTTGTTGTAAGCCCAGTGGATATTTAAAGCTTACAGAAAGCTGCATTTAACTGCTGCATTCCTGCAGTATTTGTGCAGGTGTTTTGGTCACTGCTATTATTTGTAATATATTATATTATTTGTAATCAGCACAAATTATCTGTATATGATAAAATCCACCATCCCCCCTGATTTTTAAGAGTACTGGTTACGGTGTATGGTGGTAACTTTCCTATGTCACTATCAATACTCATAGCTCAGGTTCGTAACATTTTACATCTAAACTGAAACTGCAGACATAATATTACACTATTAGTTCAAGACTGCTGACAAGATGAATGACCGTGTATTGATTTCAGTTTATTTCGTGCCACTTTGAGGAAACTAATCATGCACTGGAAAAATAAATGAAAAGATAAATAAATAAAAGGGCACACAATGGATATTGCAACTTGATAGTCTAAATTTTATATGTCATATTTCAACCCCTTGCTGACTCTGCGAATGACCTCAGTGCTAGCAATGAGAGCCATTGACTGTAAAATTACTGAACAGACAATCCTGATCTCATCCGAGGTTTTCTAACAAGTGTTTTTGAAGCCTCTTTTTCAGTTTAGTTCATTTTAATTGAAATCTAATCAAAAATAATTTTATGAATCCCCACAGGGAAATAAATTGGTATCAATGGTAATTAATTGGGTGGATCAAACAGGCCCAGGAGGCTACCTGGGACTCTCCCACATCATGTCAATCAAAGTTAGCCGTGGCTGCCAGCTCCTTGAGATGATCCGCCCAGAGGAGCTGTGGAGCTGCCGCCAGGTACTTGTGGTGGAATATCTTGTTTCAGATGTTGTTTCAGTGGCAAAATCAGAGGAGACCTCTCTTTAGCCAATTGCTTTGCTAGGCTTTGCAGCAGTGATTATGTTTACTTCTGTTGGAAAGTTGGACAACTTAATATGAGAGTCAATGGACAGTCACTCACTTTTGGAGACAGCCTCCAGCGGTCATTTAAGGATCTGCAATTTGTTTTACTTCCAGATTGACTTCAAAACAAAAGTTAAATCGTTTTGGCCTCTTTCAATTCTGTTTTATGCATCAGATGATCCTAAAATAAAAACAATAATAATGTAAATCTTAACAGATTTTAAAATCACGTAAATAAAACCTCAGATAAACAGTACATAATTCTTATCATTCATTAGACGTAAACTAATTTGTAATGTAGATACAGTGTGTAACAACCTAAGTAGTAGGCCTCCAACAAACCAGGAGAAGTTGATTCATGCTTTCATCTTCAGTAGACTCGACTACTGTAACGGTCTGCTGACTGGACTCCCCCAAAAGAAGCGTTAAACAACTGCAGCTCATCCAGAACGCTACAGGTCGAGTTTTAACCAAATGTAAGAGATCCGAGCACATTACTCCAGTTCTCAAGTCTTTACACTTGCTCCCAGTCAGCGTTAACATAGATTTTAAAGTTCTGCTACTGGTCTACAAATCACTAAGGTTTAGGTCCAGTATATATGAATGACATGTTAGTAGAATATAAACCCATAGGGCTCTGAGATCTACTGACTCAGTGAAGCCCAGAGTTCAAATCAGACATGGTGAAACAGCTTTTAGCTGTTATGCTGCACACAACTGGAATAAGCTGAACTGAAACCAGCCCCAACTGTGAACATTTTTTAATGCAGTTTAAAAACACTTCTCTTCTCCTGTGCTTATAATAATACATGTTCAATTTTAATCTTTTGCAATGTATTTTAATGATTTTAAAGCAAATTGGTATTTTATTTTCTTCTAATGCTTTTTTCTTTCTATCTTTTTCTTTGAAATGTATTTTATAATGTAATTGTATGCTTCTGTAAAGCACTTTGAATTGCCTGGTGTATGAATTGTGCTATACAAATACATTTGCCTTGCCTTGCCATGCCTTGCCTCCATCTTTGATGATTCTGAGAGAATTAACAGGGTCAAATGCAGCCAGCTGCATTGAATCAAAGATGCCTTTTTAATTAATGATTTGTGCAAACAGACAGATTGCTGGCTCACAGAATTCAGATGGGTCTTAACACAATGCCAAGAAAGATAGAGATCAGCAATTGTTTTAGAAAAGCAACTGTTGCTGCCCATCTCTGCATTTCCTCATTACTGTGTGTGTTTTCTGTCAACTGCATTTCAGGATTTTTGATTACACTGCACTCAAGTAAAGTAACAGGGACACTTCTCCACTGCAGATAATTGAGGACTTGTTTTATGGCCTTTTATGGTTCTGTTTAAGGTTTGAGTAAATAATAATCAAAATACCATTGCAGGCACACATGCACAATCAACTGACCTCTGGTAAACAATAACAGCAAAGATATAGGCTCACATGGCTCATGGACACAATCAGAACCAGTGATTGTCCACAATGATGAGCTCATGTCAAACAAGAGACAGCAGGCTACTTATGTATCAAGCTGGAGGTCACCCCGGTTTTCAGGGATGCAGAAAAATGTTGATCCTTCATGGCTGGTGTTTTAAATCCTCTGAAGATTTCAAACATGGAACCACACGTGTCATGACAGTGGCATCATTTTGTTTGGATAAACAGCTAAACCATTATTATTGTTTCAGTCATCATATCTGACCCAAACACATTTTGTTATTCTGTCTGCCTTAGTAACAAGGAAACGGGGTGCTCCCATTGGCTTCCTGTGTGTATTCAGCTGTGCTCCATTCGTCCTCCTCGCTGCCACTCAGCTGGGAAATGCGCGAAGGCTGCTGCGTCTGCTGCGGATTCAAGGACAGCCAGGCTGGAGACTGGAGACTGAGTCTGAGGCTGGATGTTGAGGCTGGATGCTGAGGCTGGATGCTGAGGTTTAGACTGATGCTGGATGCTGATGCTGGATGCTGAGGCTGGATGCTGAGGCTGTATGCTGGAGGCTGGGCAGGGTTCGGCCGGGTGCGCACTGATGCTGAGGAGAAAACAACAACACTGCCTTCTGCTGTCGGAATGAGCATCTCACTGAAATGCACTCGACTCACTTGCATGGATACCCGCTCTTCTGCCATGACAATCTCACGAAGCTAATGAGATTTGCATCCATTCATCCATTATCTATACCAGCTTTTATCCTTTGCAGGGTCACAATAACCTAATTTGCAGCATCTCCAGCGAAGACAAGTTGTTGCGCCAAATGCGCCGTTTTTCTCAGCGCAGCTCCGGCGGCCCATCCGACTGTCATCTTGTTGTGCAGGTTACGCTTCACCTTCATCATCAGTAATTCTGCAGGTAAGGAGTTCATATTTATAGCATTGTGTTTGCATTGCTTTTTAGAAAATGTTATTGTGCAATGGAGCCTAATGTCATGCGCACCTTTGCAGGAGAAAATTCAATACAGACCTGTTAGTTACAATTGCAGTCTTTCGTATAAGACTGCGTTTTTATTTTAATTGGTTTCCTTTTTATAGGGTTGACGCACTAAATATTTGTCAATCGAGCCAATTTGTGTGGCCTATGTGCTGCAGCCGACTGTGCAAATGCCCTTAAGCTTGTTTTTGAAGGTATGGCAGAATACCGCAGCCTGTGTTGCGGCTAATACATTAAAATATTTCCATAGCTGTAGAACAAGATGGGCAACTTAAAATGCATCCAGTCAACAGAGACAAGATTAAAATTGTATCTTTGCAAACAGACTATGGCCATGCTGGTGCAGCTTTGATCACAGACTGCCCTGCAATGCTTTGTTATGGGAGTGCAGAAGCACAAAATGTGTGTTACTGTGTTTATAAGAGATGTCATCTGGGACATTCTGCAGTGCAGACAAAACATGTCTGCACGGTTGAGAGGCTCGCAGTCAGCTTGATCTGAGGGTTTCAGAAATGAGCTCGGGAACACCTCCCAGTCCTGGTGACAGGTGTGACAGGTGTGACATGTTTGATGGGAGAACCCCTTTTATGCTTCAAGGCTGCTGGTCGGTGCTGCGGTTGCAGGCTCTGCTCTGCCAGCACAGCAAAACTGGGTTGAGGTCTGGACTGTAAGCTATTTCAAAAGCTTTATTCTTTTATTTTTCAGACATTCTTATGTAGAATAGATGGATCGATGCTTCAATCATCGTTCTGTTGTCTGATAACTCAGTTTCATTTCAACCAAGCTTGAAGTGTTGGATGATGGGGTCACATTTGCCTCAAGAAAACTTCATAGTACAGATTAGTTCATGGCTGACTAATAGGTGACTGGAAGGTTCCCAGTTGCTCTATGCCTGGCCACACAAGTCTTTTCTTTATACGGTAACTTTGCGGTTCTTTAATTTCATAAGGACTGACATTTACACAAATATATGACACTTATTGCACCGTTAAAACCCATTTTTCTGACTTGAGATTCCTGGTTTGGTTCATCCAAGCAGCTTAACGATCTGATGAACCCAGTTAACCATATTGTTGAAGGAATCTCTGTGAGGTAATAGGAGTGCACTCAAAAGAGAGTGGTGACAGCTTCACTGCGCAGCATTATATCCACCACCCTTATGGGGGAATTTTGTGGGAAAAATCTTGCAGCAATCATGGTGTGAGTAGATGTCCTGGAAGTGTGGGGGAAAGCTGCAGAGGACGAAGAGCTCAAAGACTAAATACTGAGTGCAAAGATTCAGTTTTGAAGTGGTGAAAAACATGTCTGCAAGCGAGCAGTGACGTTTTGTGTTGAACAGAGATCATCTTGATATGTGCACATGGACACACTGAATAACTGTCAGATCAGAAAACTGGGCTCTTGTTTATAGATAATAATATACACTCATAGGTGTCATGAACTTTCACATTTAAGGTCTAAGATCGAGGTATCCATTTTTTACTTGTTTTATTTATTTATTCGTATTGTTCTGGGCGTTTCGCAGACTGACCTTGGGATAAACTTGCTGGACGTCCAGTCCTGGAAAGATGGACAGCTGTCTTTAATGATTTCCACTTATAAGTCATTGTTCTAACAGTAGAGTGCTGAAACATTTAATAACACTTTTCAGACTGGTGCGCAGAAACATTTGCTCCTCTGAAACCTTTGGCCACCTTTTCCATCTTGGTGTTGTGTTCAAACACACCTGAATCCCCCGGTGAAGAAAATGCCTAAATGTCTGCCTTTACAGGCGTCCACAAACATTCTGATAGTCACTTCATGGAGGGCTGATATTAGCAGCGCCTCACTGAAGCTTCAATTAAATCCTACTAAAGCAGTAAGGGGGTACTTAGTATTGCCAATGGGATTTTTTTTTTTTGCTTCATTTTAATTAAATAAATAATGGCTGCATAAAAAAGTTATATGTGCATATGGATGGATGGATGGATGGATGGATGGATGGATAGATAGATAAGATAGATGGATGGATAAGTAAATGAAACACCAATATACAGTGTAAATGTACTGTGTCCCTAATGTATGCTGTTTAATTGTGTTATATGATATAGTATCCTTGTTTCCTTAAATGTGGCTGCTTGATGAGGTTTTGTTTTCTGCCACTTTGTTGCCTCACTCTTGTATAGAGGAGACTAATACAATACATGTCTGGCGGCCAGTAACTCAACCCTGTTGTGAAATTAGAGAGGAAAGAAAGCAAGAAATTATTATGACATGAAATTGGCAGTGAGGCTGATAAAGTGAACATGGGACAAAGAGTGAGGAATCTGTGATCCAGAGCAGTTTTCAGTTTGGAGAATAATTTTAATACCAATACGAAGGAATCCAGACAACTACGTTGCAGACAATCAGTTCAACGAAATCTCAAGTCATAGTTGTGTAAATATGGTTGTTTCCATTTTTTTATTTATTGTAGAATACTTAATTTTAATTTGCATGTAGGGTAATAACTTGATTTTTCCTAGCCTTCTTTCTTCCTTTCTTTCTTTCTTTCTTTCTTTCTTTCTTTCTTTCTTTCTTTCTTTCTTTCTTTCTTTCTTTCTTTCTTTCTTTCTTTCTTTCTTTCTTTCTTTCTTTCTTTCTTTCTTTCTTTCTTTCTTTCTTTCTTTCTTTCTCCTTGCCCACCTTCAGTGGGAACAGAAATTTGAGGAAGTGTCTGTAATGAGAGTTCCCAGACGTGTACCCAGTCATGCCCTGCTGCTGGGAGTATTTATACATACTGTACAGTATGTGTCCTCAATCTGACCACACAAAAAGGAAGAACTATTAATAGATTTAGACAAGATTGGATTGTGACTGTCCAGCGCTGCTCGACACTGAAACTCTAGTAGAGAAAAAAAGTTTGTTTTCTGTAAGTTGATGGACGGGGACTCCATCAACGGGGCTGAACTGCTTTGTCACACAGGTGAGTGTGTTTGTAGAGCTTCACAAAGCTTTATTCGGCTGGATTTGAGTGTTGTTGAAACTGAAGCTCCTCTCGAGATGTTTTACTTCCTTTAACACTGATGTTGGACTCAGCAAGAGACGGAGAAAACCCTTTCATTTGAACTCCGTTGCTTAGAAACAGCTTGGTTCCAAATTTTACGTGCACAAACAAAAAACGGTGTTATTGATGAGCTACTGTTTTGTATCTGTGATCTTGTTACTGCAGGAGAGGACAATGCTGACCAGCATCACGGATGGGATTTTGTGCTGCCTAACAGGGAAAGCTGCTAATCTGGTTTTGCCTCTGGACTCATCCGAACCCTCTGATGGTTTTGAGTTTGTGGAAGTGAAACCAGGGAGAGTCCTTCGAGTGCGGCACATCATCCCTGAACGTCAGCCCATAGACACAGAAAAACAGGTTGCGAGGACGGAGGAGGCTGACGCTGGCTGTGATGATCACGACGAGGCCCCCACCGAGGGCTCTGTTAAGGACGGGGACGGTGGTACCAGCGTCCACTGCAAGAGGAAGATCACAGTTTACCGCAATGGCCAGCTGGTGATCGAGAACCTCGGGGACGTTTTGCACTCGGAGATCCTGCAGTGTCAGGACGGGGATTTGGAGCCCTGTAGCACCGTGGAAGTGGAACTGGCTGACTATAAAGAAATAGCCTCTTCTCCCGACCCTAACCCTATTCCACCTCCAGGTTCTGCACCCTCAGAAGAACAGAAACCTGCTCCGCCTCCTCGGCGCCGGCGCCGCAAGCCCAAGCGCACAGTGCTTATCGACTCAAAACGGGTTATCTCAAGCTGCAAAGGGACACACTCGGACGTTGCAATATTCTTCGTGCACGGCGTGGGAGGCTCTCTGGACATTTGGAGCAGCCAGCTGGACTTCTTCTCTCGCCTGGGCTATGAGGTCATAGCGCCGGACCTGGCCGGGCACGGGGCCAGCACTGCTCCACAGATTGCAGCAGCTTACACCTTCTACGCTCTGGCCGAGGACCTTCGGGCCATCTTTAAGAGATATGCTAGGAAACGCAATATTCTCATTGGCCACTCATATGGGTAAGGATTTGTTTCAAGCTTTTGAAAAATTATTTAACAACCAAACCTCCCACTCTAGCAGGCATTAAAATGTTGTTACCATGCTGTCATATCTTTTCTAGAGTGTCGTTTTGCACCTTCCTGGCGCACGAATATCCTGATCTGGTCCATAAGGTGGTGATGATCAATGGCGGGGGTCCCACAGCGCTGGAGCCCAGCCTCTGCTCCATCTTCCAGCTGCCATCCTGCATCCTTCACTGTCTGTCGCCTTGTCTGGCCTGGAGCTTCCTGAAGTAAGATCCCCATTTCATGACGCCAGACATATCAGCTGACATATCATCGTAAATGCCCTTCAAATGGAATAAAATTGCATTTCCTATTGATAAAATATTGCAAAGTAAAAAATAAACTATTACTTCCCTCTCAAAAAGTCAAACCCCTTACATGTAAACATGGCAGATAAGTTTTTGCTCTCTTACTTTAGAGCTGGATTTGCTCGCCAAGGTGCAAAAGAAAAGCAGCTCTTGAAGCAGGGGAATGCTTTCAACGTATCCCCGTTTGTGCTGCGAGCCATGATGAGTGGTCAGTACTGGCCCGAGGGCGACGAGGTCTACCACGCTGAGCTCACTGTGCCCATCCTGTTGGTTCATGGCATGTGTGACAAGTTCGTGCCCGTGGATGAGGACCAGCGCATGGCAGAGGTACGTTATGTGCTCATTCATAATGTGTGAGCGACAGCTGACTTGTTGTATTTATTTTGTGACCATTTGTGTGGTCTGTGGCACTTTCTATGGTATTATTGTGCTTTCATTTTGGCTCTTTTTCTAGATCCTTCTGTTTGCATTCCTAAAAGTCATTGAAGAGGGAAGTCACATGGTTATGATGGAGTGTCCCGACACCGTCAACACCCTCCTCCATGAGTTCTTTCTATGGGAGCCCGACATGTCCAGAAAAAACAGCAGCAAGACAGACGCAGAGAATATAGTTTCTGTCTGTGACACTATTAACACACTGAAAATCAATAAGCCTGTAGACAAATAACCCTCAAGGAGACTCATTTTATCACGGAACCAAGCAGAAAGCCTTTTTTCGGCAAGTTGGCGTGTGTCCATAATGCTCCTATGCTTATTATGAGCCGGGCCACATCTTAAGGATGCAGATGACCACTGGTGCTCCAAGATAAAGCAGGAAAGAAGCTGTGATGACAGGAACGGATGCAAACACACTGTTTAATCTTCACTTTTTAATACCGGTTTGTGCTCCATCGCACCGCATTTGTGAAATAGCTCAGTACCTGAAGCTCTGGACTGCCTGTGTGTACGTTTGCGATGAACAGTGGATGACTACGAGATGGAAAAGACATAAAATCCTTGAAATGATGTTGATATACCTGACTTATATATCTAATTTTCAAGGGAACCAAGCAAAAATAATACGTATTGTATTGAGGAATTAGAGCTCTATATAGCCGGCGAATTGCAGTCGAGGAAAGCTTATCTATCAAGATGAAAGAATTGATGATAATGGTGTACCATCAATTGCTGTCTGGGTGGTTGGGAAAATTTGGTTCAAGGGATTAAGTGTACCAAAAACATAATAACACCAATGTTATGCCGATGTACATTAAAAATGTAACTAATTGCATCACATGCAAATGCAAATTATATTATAATGCAAAGTGAAACAAAAAAGATCTGCTGGGTTGCAGTCCAACCATCTTTTAACTACATCCATACAACGTGCAACATGCCCCATCTCAAACATATTAACTCACAATTGCAAGGTACACTAGCTTATAAAGATCAAAATGACCTAAAACAATTTTCCTTATATTTTAATTCAATAAAAAAGCAATGTTTCAGTGTTAAGCACAACTAACTAACACATCAAGTTCTGACTAATGGCAG
Organism: Cololabis saira; assembly: GCF_033807715.1. Taxonomy (NCBI): domain Eukaryota; kingdom Metazoa; phylum Chordata; class Actinopteri; order Beloniformes; family Belonidae; genus Cololabis; species Cololabis saira. The sequence continues at coordinate 33,478,262 of NC_084596.1, read as the reverse complement.
TTGCATGAAAATGAGTATTCACTAAAACGTTTCTGAGAACTGGTCGTAAAAGCAGACGCATTGCAAACAAACATGGATTTGCTCTGTTGTTTCTTCAAATCTACTAATTATCCTAAGGATACTAAAAGTACTGAGACCCTGCATGAGTTTAGCGTATAACAAATATGATGGTTATTGCAGTTGCAGACGCTATTATGTACAAAAATCGCCCAATACACTCTGCTTTAATCGACTGAGTGTACCTCTTGATGTGTAGGTATTATTCTATTTATATTTTATCCTGGAGTAACGGCAATTTCCAAATCAAATTGTGATTGTATTGACTGCTTTAAGCTGCTGTGTCTTTAAAGTGATAAATTCAAAGCAAAAGTGTGTTCTTCTACTCATTCAATCCAACTTATCTACTATTGTTTTTGTGTCAGACTGAGGTTTTATTGTTTGTTTGTTTGTTTTGCTCAGTGGAAGCGATTCATTCAAGGACGCTGTTTTGCCTCATAGTGGGACAACATGGAGAGCATAAGCACAGTCTAATATGCTCCCTGACTGTGTTTGTCTGCCGATTTGACACTTTACTGTTTTAAATAGTTGAGCTTCTCAATGGGGGGGGAGTGAAAAACTGGATGAACCCCTAAAGAAGAAAGAAAGACAGATTTGCGCTAAATGTGCTGAAAACGGATGCAACGGGACTCACTTTATGCAACTAAACAAAATAGGAGACAAACAGATCCTGTTTGATGGTGATAATATATCACATATTCGTAATGGACTTCCCAAAAACCAACAAGTGCTGCTGATGTATTCTTTGGTGTAAAAGGTGAGTAAAACTGTATGGATTACAGGGTGCACATACTTCCTCTTATGCTAAAAGTGTACGTATTCAATTGTTGTATGTGCTGAATCTTTTTGTGGTTAAATTGTGTTAATGTTATTGTTACGTTTATTACTGGGAATAATAATATATGCACTGCCTGAATGTAGATGCATATAACATTATACAGCTTGTCAAAGCATTTAGATTCAGTGTATGAATGTGCCATTCCTTACATGAAATAAAACATATGTTCAACATCAAAGACTGTGTTTGCTTGTTATTTTATGTTTTATATATATACGGTATATATATATACGGTATATATATATATATATATATATATATATATATATATATATATATATATATATATATAGCACGCACCACAAAGTTCTAAAATGACCTGGTTACAGTTGAAATATCTTAAAAAATGTTTAAAGTAAGGGCCAAAGATATTTAATTTCAAGTGACTCAATGTGGTCTTAGTGACAAAAAATAGATGATAATTAAATTGGTATCTGTTTTATATCCTTAAACCCCATCAATGGATAAAATGGATACTGGTAGGTTTGTTCCCTGAAAATGTACACAGTCTGTCCGGCTATTAAATGTATCCTTATGAATTAGTTTGGTATGTGCATTTACGTACTGTGTACCTTCAATGAATGATATCATCCGGTGTTTGACTGTTTTTAATTAATTTATTGGTATCAGCAGTTTTTAATGCAACAAATTACAGATTTTTGCACACAGCTGCAAACTTTCGCTTTCTATTTCTATTGAATGTGTTATACGTGTGTTTGGGCGTGAGTTGCCGAATCAAATTGCCCTTTAAACAATGGTTTAAATCTTACTTACAAGATAGGGCCTTTTTTGTGTCAATAGGAAACCATGAGTCTAAGAGAACCAAGATCACATGTGGGGTTCCTCAAGGGTCCATTCTCGTACCGCTTCTATTCAACATCTATATGTTACCCCTAGCTCAGATTATGGAACATCACAACATTTCCTACCATACTTATGCCGATGACACACAGCTTTATATTTCAGTGTCACCACATGACTACAGTCCCCTGATCTCATTGAGTAACTGTATTCATCAAATCAATGAGTGGATGTGCCAGAATTTTCTCCAGCTAAATGCAGAAAAGACAGAGGTGATAATTTTTGGCCCTAAAAATGAAAGGGAAAAGATCAGCGCTCACCTTGGCTCCATGTCATTGACAGCTGCAAATCAAGCCAGAAATCTTGGTGTAATTATTGACTCAGACCTGAACTTCAACAGCCATCTAAAGTTTATCACCAAATCTGCCTATTACCACCTGAAAAACATTGCTAGAATTAAAGGTATTCTGTCTAAACAAGACATGGAAAAACTTATTCATGCATTCATTTTCAGTAGGTTGGATTATTGCAATGGCATCTTTACAGGCCTTAAGAAGAAATCTATCAGTCGGCTGCAGCTGATCCAGAACGCTGCCGCCAGAGTCCTTACAAACACCAGGAAACTGGACCACATTACACCGGTCATGAAATCACTACACCGGCTTCCAGTGAGTCAAAGGATAGAGTTTAAAATCTTACTGCTGGTCTACAAAGCACTGAATGGTCTTGGACCAACATACATGCTTGATCTGTTAGTTCCCTATGAAGCTCCCAGACCCCTTAGGTCATCTGGATCTGATTTGTTGTGTGTCCCAAGAACCAGAACCAAGCAAGGTGAGGCAGCGTTCAGTTATTCTGCTCCTCACCGGTGGAACAAACTTCCTGTAGACCTGAGGTCTGCTCCAACTGTCAGCTCCTTCAAATCAGGGTTAAAAACATTACTGTTTACTGAAGTGTACTCTTAAATTAAACCTGCTGTACTCTACTGCCCTTATTTATTTATTTATTTATTTTTAACAGCTTGTGCTTTTTATTATTTTACTTCTTTTCTTATTCTTACCTATTTGTTATTATGTCTTGCCGCTTTTAATGTCAATGTAAAGCACTTTGAATTACCTTGTGTTGAATTGTGCTATATAAATAAATTTGCCTTGCCTTGCCTTGCCTTTAAGGGATAAATAAAGTTGTCTTGAATCTTGAATTGAATATATATATATATATATATATATATATATATATATATATATATATATATATATATGAGGGAATGCAATGAATTTTATTTTTGTGTCATGTCCGAAGACCCATCCCTTACAGGATTATAAGACACCAGAAAAACAGAAAATCATCAATGCACAATATCACACGCACTTAATTGGGAGCTCCACAATGTACACCGGAAAAACAAACTAAATAAATCAAAAACCAGGATGGACATATATATATATATATATATATATATATATATATATATATATATATGGGGCTCCAGACGAGGCCTCTGATTGGCTGAGCGCGTCGCTGCGTGTGGTGGTAAACAAGTTGCGAGGTGATTCGGCGCATGCGCGGTGAAGGCAATGGAGGCTTGTGGTTTAGTGACAGCAGGCTCGGCTAGCAGGCTGCGTGTTCTCTGTAATGTTACCTGCCGCCGCCGCCATTGATTACCAGCTATTTGCAATACAAGGCACAGCGTACAACACGACTAAGAGCAGGCGGTGAGTATATGCATGTCGAAGGATCTTTGCTGCAGAATGTGAACTTCTGAACTCAGTGCTAATGGCGTGATTAGCCGGAAGCGGGTCCGGAGCTAGCCTAGCTGCTGTTGGTTCTGTCCCCACACAGGCTTCACTGTCGCTGGGCTTTGGTCAATGTTGTGGTTTGGATTACTTCTCAAACAGGCTTAGAACCAGGGGTAATCTGGGTTTATTGATTCATTACTCTCACTAGTGCACTGCTAAGGCCAGCTCGGTCCAAGTTTGCAGCACACACTGCACGACCCGAGCCGGATAAATACTAACGTGGTCGTGATGAAGCCTGGCCGAGACCAGAGTCCCGTCCAGCCCCGGTGTGAGGAGGCCAGGCCGGGCAGATACAGGCAGCCCTGCAAAGCTGTAAACTTTATACTCGACCAACACTTTCGATTCAGCCGCTGGGTCAGCGTCGCCATTTACACAACAGAGGACTAAAGTGGGCTGTAAAACTGCTCTGCCATCAGATTACCTGCTCTCAGCTCGGGTCAGGGCTGGTATATGTGTTACCCAAAATACCTTCATTTCATTAACAAATGAGCACACGAGGGAAGTGTGGCTGACTGGGTTTAAAGAGACGCAGCTCAGCCAATCGCTGCTCCCTCTGGCTGGCTCGTCACAGCCGGATTATCACCTGGAAACTGCAGTAATACCAGGTCCTTTCTGGAAATGTATAGAAACACTTTACCTCTTTTTTGATATTTGAAAATGTAGACGTATCAACGAAGTTACTTTTGGTTATTGTTTTCCCTTTAATTTGGTATGAAGTGCATGTTTAAATAAAGAAGGGGTGGGGCTTAATTTTGCAACTATTTAATGTACATGAATATTAAAAAAATGTTTTTATAAGGACAGTTAACTGCATACCATTAATAACATTACATAATAACGTTACATAATAATTAAGATATTATTTTCACTTCAAAATACGTTATTAATCCCCAAAGGGGAATATGATAATAGGCAAGGCAAGTTTATTTATATAGCACAATTCAACACAAGGTAATTCAAAGTGCTTTACATCAACATTAAAAGGGGCAAGACACAATTAAAACATAAATAACAAATAAAATGATAAGAAAAGAGGTAAAATAATAGAAAGCACACGTTGTTAAAAAGTAAGGGCAGTAGAGTACAGCAGGTTCAGTTTACAGAGTTTATTCACAAATAATTTAAAAAAACACAAATACAGATAACAATCAATTGAGGTAAGTTTGTAAAATGGGACTCCCCAGAAGCTAACTGTAGGTACACATCTCATTCTTAAAATGGCAAGAATTACGTTTCTATACGGTCAAAACGTACAAAGACAGGGTCAAATACAGTATTACAAAGTAATCTGTGCCGATTCATGCGGTGAATCAAACCAATTTGACAATTCTAAGTCACAATGCCTGTATTCAGGCCTTATCCATAACTTTGCGCGGTTTTAAAAAAGTATTTAATTCAAGAGTACGCTTAAATAACAAATAAAATGATAAGATAAGAGGTAAAATAATAAAAAGCACAAGTTGTTAAAAAATAAGGGCAGTAGAGTACAGCAGGTAAGTATTTAATTTAAGAGTACGCTTCAGTAAATGGTAATGTTTTTAGTCCTGAAAACCTTGATTTGAAGGAGCTGACCGTTTAAGCAGACCTCATAATAATAAAGATCAACTATAAATATCATGTTTTGGAGTTGATTACTTAATCTTTAGGGGTACAGGTCAAATTTTAGGAGCCAGCAAAAGGTTTGGTGATTTAAAAATAAATTTTAAAAACATGATGACATAGTTGCTTTATTAGATTATATCAATGTAACACATTGAAATTATATATTTTTTCCATTTGACATGTGGAGGAGTCACCACCGAGATTAAGGATGGCATCAGACACGTTTTCCCACAACCATGGTTCCAAAGGGATCATGACGTTCTACCCCACAGTGGAGGAGTTCAAGAATTTCAGCCGGTACATTGCGTATATTGAGTCCAAGGGAGCACATTTTGCAGGCTTGGCAAAAGTAAGTATAACATTTATTAAGAGAAAAGATACTGTGATGTTTTAAAGGGAAACACACTGGTTTGGTAAATGTATCTTTTGTATTAATTCCATGTAAGGACTTGTAACTGTGTACACCTTGATGCTGTGCTCAAACAGACACATTTTTGTTAGCAAATAATCCTACTTGCAGACATTGATAAACCAAATTAACTGAATTTCTCACCTCTCCACAGATTGTTCCTCCAAAGGAATGGAGGCCTCGAGGTTCTTATGACGACATAGACGATTTGGTGATTCCAGCACCCATTCAGCAGGTGGTGACGGGCCAGTCAGGCCTTTTCACTCAGTACAACATTCAGAAGAGGTCCATGACTGTCAGAGAATTTAGAAAGATTGCCAACAGTGACAAGTGAGAAGTGATGAAATATTAGATGTTTTTGTTGCGGTCAGCTGCCTGTCTAATTGTTTAAAGATTAAAATTAATTTTCCTAACAGTTGTGAATGCCTTTCACAGGTTCTGTAGCCCACATTATGATGATTTTGAGGAGCTTGAAAGGAAATACTGGAAGAATGTCACATTTAACCCTCCCATATATGGGGCGGATGTTAATGGAAGCTTGTATGAACCGGTGAGTTGACATTCCTTGGATGATCTAATGATAGTTATTTGTTTATTAGTAGTTGGTACTGACACATTTTATGGTTGTTTCCTCTTTATTTATTGCAGTGCTGAAGTGGATTTTATTGGTTTCTTGAAGTCTTGTTTGTTGATCTTGTAATCTTTTCCTGTATTCTGGCAGCATATCAAAGAGTGGAATATTTGCCACTTGGATACCATCTTGGACACTGTGGAACGTGACAGCGGCATCACCATTGAGGGTGTCAACACACCATACTTGTATTTTGGCATGTGGAAGACCACCTTTGCATGGCACACCGAGGACATGGATCTCTACAGCATCAACTACTTGCATTTCGGAGAGCCCAAATCATGGTAAAGACACACATGTGGAACAGAGAAGGATGGTAAAGTTGCCAAACCAACAAAAAGCCATTGTTTGGTTTGACGTGTCAACATGTTGGTGAAACATGGGAGAAACACTTAGGAACCCACTCCATTTGTGAGAGTCTAGTTCTGCCTAAGATGATGAAACAGTCATTCCATTTTGACTCCCAACTGCATCAATGAAAACATAGTTATGAATACTATCTTTCTTTTGCAGGCAATGGTTTACCGGAAGGGGAAATGCAAACTCCTTACCCTTTTGAATTAATTAATACATTTTCTTTGTGAAAGTTAGGCTGTGTCCACACAAGTGTGGGTTCATTTTAAGATGTGGGAATTATGTTGCAGTTATGCCCTGTGTTCACAACACTGGTGTTCTTTACCCTTGAAAATGGGACATTTTTGTAAATGATGTTTGTAAATGCAGGGTTGAGTCCTAGTGTGGACGGACGAAATCAAAAGCCTGAAAAAAAGATGACTTTGCTTCTCTGTCACTGTACATCTGTCCTATTTCCATCCCTGGTTGGCTGAGCTTTTATTATGAAACAGTCAATGCAACAAGGTCTAGATGGTACAGGAAGAGCTGCAGACTTGGTTGCCCTTGGCAAAAGCTTTTAGTCTGAGATTTATAATGCGTTTGCTGCCTGCATGTGCAGGAGAGTATAAAAACAATCTGCCAGCAAAGTTGTATCAGGGTATGTTTCCAGCCATACATGGTTTGTAGGATTTGGATAAGACCAGGAGGAACCGGTACAGAGTGGCATGATTTTATCAATACAGTTTCTGAGAAATGCTGGCAACGCTTCAAAATGTTTAGATCGGTGCGGTTCAGCGAAAAACTACTGCAAGCTTGGGTGTTGCTGTGACAAACATTAATGGTGAGTTACTGCGAGATAGAGATCTTATTTTGATCCAGTTTAAACACTACTGTTGATGTGGATCTAAAACCGTAATTTAAAACTCAGCTGCTCATCCTTCAAGGCTCAGATTAAAAAAAAAACACACAACATCAAAAGAAATTGGTTATTACGATTATTAAGAAATAGTGTTCTCCCTTGATTCCACTTGTCAGTTGACCATTAAATGTATATACCATGTAGATTACCTGAATAATCTGCCTTTATGGATTTGTTTTGGACGATAAGTCAGAGATCGTGCATACAAAAGCTTCAGTTTTCTATTTGGTTGCCTGCAGGTACTGCGTCTCCCCAGAACATGGAAAAAGACTGGAGCGTCTGGCCACAGGTAGGAGACCAGTGGGTTATATACTGCGTAGATTAATGCTGTGGCCTTAACATATTTGGGTTTCACAGTTAATGCATTTTCTGTGTTCTCTTTTAGGGTTTTTTCCTGGTAGTGCTCAAAATTGTGAAGCGTTTTTAAGGCACAAGATGACCCTTATATCTCCATCCATACTGAAGAAATACGGCATTCCGTTTGAAAAGGTTTCAGCATTTGTTTGTTCTTTTTTCTTTTCATTTCCTAAAGAGGGGGGCTATTTTTAGATACGTGCAGCACAAACTCACCTTGGCTCAGCTGCAGATATTTATCAGTTCCTTGTGTTTTTTCCAGATTACTCAGAAGGCTGGCGAGTTCATGATCACGTTTCCTTACGCCTATCATGCTGGGTTCAATCACGGGTTCAACTGTGCAGAGTCCACCAACTTTGCTACGGAGAGGTGGATTGAATACGGCAAGCAGGCGGTTTTGGTGAGGACCCCCTTGACACCATAGGAACCCCCCCTTTTTTTCCCCTTTGAACCACAGTCTGATTGTCCCCCCACCCCTCTGTTTCAGTGCTCCTGTCGCAAAGATATGGTGAAGATTTCCATGGATGTGTTCGTTAAGAAATTCCAGCCAGATCGCTATGAACAGTGGCTCCGAGGACGAGACAACACACCCATCAACCACTCGCGGCCTACCCCTGAAGCCAAGGAGTTTTTGAAGGATACCGTTTCTGACATGAGCTGTAGCAGCAACAGTAGCTGTGGGGAAGATGGAGAGAGGAAGAGGTATGCAATTTACCGTCCCTAGGCAAATTAGCTTTTCAGTGAAATGTGCTTTTATACCTTTGGTTGCTGAGTGTCTCCTTTCAGGTCAGTACACATCCAGTTATATTTGAATGGAAAGACCAGTAATATAAAAAAGCTTTTTCCTTGTGTTGCATCAGTGCAGCTGAACTGACGAACCAAGATTATCACATAAATGACCATACCTTCATAAATCTGAAGTCAATGATATTACATATTACCGGGGTGGCTGCGAGTCGTTAAAAAGTCTTAAATTCCATTTAGCTAAAATAAGGCCTTTTTAAATGTCTCAATTTGTCTTAAATTTCAATCCAAGGGTCTTAATTTTTGAATCTTAATTTTAGAGGGAATGTTTCCAGTTATCATTAAAAAGTTTATTTCATCGTTTTGAGGAGAATCTCCTGCAGAGGTTCTAAATCTGAGTTGCCAGATTGAGCAGATTTCCGCCCAACTTGGCTGAAAAATATAGGACTGGGCGTGTTGATCAAATCTGGGCTGGTTTTTACTAAATATTTAGGATAAATTATTAACAAAAAAGTAGAAACGTACACAATAAACTCACTGATATTTTATTTGCTTTAATCTACTCAATTTAATTGTAGTCTTTGTTTGGAGCCTGAACTGTCTTTGGCTATTTAGTGGTGTTGTGAAGCTTGAAATGTATTAGGCATTTCATAATTTAAAGTTTTAACATAGTGAATGTATGATTTTGGGCTGGTTTTTCACTATTCCAGTGGGTATTTCATTGCGTTTGGGCTGGAACCTCAGCCCAAGCCAGATCTGGCAACCTCCACCTTAGTGCTGGATTTCTTAGTGACTGTCTTTTTTGGTCTTAAATTTTGCTTGAAATTCAGATTCAGATTCAGAAAACTTTATTCATCCCCGAGGGGCAATTGCAGACCCTTGAAATGGTATTAAACAGTCTTAAAATTACCTTGGTCAAACCTGTAGACACCCTGATTACCAAAACCTTTTTTCTTCCTCTACAAAATGATGTGGTTTGTACGATGTGTTTAACAAGATTTCTGTACTTAAAATGTTGTCAGAATTGATGGGAGAGTGGATGTAAGATGCTTAAAATCCCCAATCTCATGTTTCTGTCTGCTCATTTCTTAGCACACATAGGATAGAAACTAAAAGACACCGGGTGTGTCTGGAAGTGCCAGACGAGGTTGTTCCCAAGGATGAAGACGATGCGGTGCAGTACGGAAAGCGCCCCAGGCTGAGCCTCATACCCCCACGGACTATTGTACAAGACGGCAAGAAAAACAAAGGTCTGTTGCTCAGGGAGATTACTGGGTTCCTGTGGGACAGCTAATAGTCTAATAACTGCTTCATGTTTCCCTCTGATGTTTTTACAGGTCCACCAAAGCTGGTTGTGACGCCGACCAAGCTCACGCTGATGGATCCGTTTCACAGGAGTTTGACCCACAGTAACAGCGACGGAGGCCGTACGCCTCATTATACCAAAACCCGAGCGCCTGCAATCTCGTCTCAGTCGAATCACAGAAACGGACATCTCTCGGTTTCCGTGACGCCTACGTGGACGGATGCCGCCGCTCAACCCGTCCGCAAAATGGGCGTGGCCAGCCTGCTCTTCCACAGAACTCTGAGTCCCAAAGACACTCTCCAGGTGCACAGCTACACGCTGGAGAAGCAGCGGCAGCCGCACACGCAGCTGCAGGTCCACAGCTACGCCAGAGAGCACCAGCCCCGCCTCCTCCCGATCAAAACCTGCTCGCACACAGAGGTCCGGCCGTCGGAGCCCCGGCCCGACTCTACAATCATACATGCGAACGTGGGAGGAAGGGATTCAGAAGCACACAGTCCTGTGGTGCCGGATCAAGATGAGGACCAGTTAAAAATAATGATACCTGTTGGAGGTCCAGATGAACTCGACCCAACATGCCTGTCTTCTCCCCACCGGATTCAAACACACCAAGCCTTCAGCCAAGCAGAGATGGACGCTTCAAAAAACAAGCGAAAGGTCTGTCATTTATTTATCTGCATTTTAAAATGAGTTTGTTCAGACCGTAGAGCTTGTGGTTTTAAAATGTGTATCTAAAACCATCTACATCTAAAATGTAGAGGTTTTCCTGAAAATGTGAAACTACAAATAAATCAATGTTGCCCGGTTCAGGTCCCCGCGGGCCGCTGGCCTGCATGTCTTAGATGTTCCACCTGATTCAGATGATCGCGTGATCAAAACAGACGTACAGATGTTCATGGCGAGCTGATGATAATCCATTCGTCTGAGGGAGGGAAACATGTAAAACATGCCGGGCAGCAGAAAATATGCACTTATCTCTGAAGAAACTAAAATATGAAATGTATTTTAAAGGTTTAATCATTCTGCTTTTATGGTAAATTACCAATTTTACCCCACATGTTAATTTATATATTATGTTGTACGGTAGCTGAAATATTCACAGTATTGTGATTTTACAATATTATGCGATTGTGTCCCTTGAAAGGTAAAAGCAGACGTCACATCGGGTCTGAATGGGTTAACAAAAGACACATCAGAAGTTAAAGCGAGATGACTCGGTTAAACTTACGAGTCATTAGCATCTCCCCGTCATATCTTCACATCTTCAGAAGTGCATCAGCTTTGATCCCACCAATCTGCCGTTACAGCTCACACAAAGCTGAATCCAAGTAAACTTCTGCAATGATGGTAGAAGCTGCACTTGGTGGTGAAAACATCACTATTTGGGAGCGTACACTGCAGAGTTGCACTTTGTCTGTCACCTTGGCGAGGTCAAATGAAGGACGGCAGCATAACGGGGACATCTCTGTTTAAAAGGGGCTGTTGACTGTGGCTCTCGGCTCGGTGCTGCAGGCGCGTTTGAGTTTTGCTGGAGTGGACGGTGCTCGCGTCACCATGAGCTCTGAGCGGGTTGAGCCCGGAGTTGGGAACTCGTCATGTGACGCAGATCAGAAAAGCACAACAGAACTGTGAAGGTGCCCAGATTAGAGTGGAGAAAGATTTCTAAAATGGTTTACTCACTTTAAATGGTTTAATAATTGTAGGTATATGACTTATATATTTCCATTTTATGTGTATGCATGTGAGGAAAAAGTGCAGATTGAACAGATATCAGTCAGGGCTCAGTGATATTGTTCTGTACATGAGGGAAATACATTTTTATTTTTCATAGATTCTCTCCAGCCTGCAGGATGGTGAGTAGTTGTAACTGTGGCATCTTCCCCAACCCACGAGTGTTGATCATACGTGTAAAACCTGCCCATTGATCAAAATGAGAGTAGTGCGTGTACAGAAAGGTTCAACAGCAGGGCATGCAGTATTTTACATTGACCTTTAAAACTTGCGTGAGATGAAACCAGAAATCAGTTTCTGTTCCTATGCACACCCTTTCAGGTGGAAAAATGGCAACTCTTTGGTGCTTTTATTTTATTTTCCTTGCGTGATGTATTTGTATCAATCTGCATTTGGTATTAATCCTATTAACTAAATAATTCTTGATGAAGTTTCTGGTAGAACAAATAGTCATTCTACCAAATGTTTCTACAGTGTAACCAATGTCCACTAGTGGACAACGGCTTTACCCTCCTGAAAGACGCCATTTCTGTCAGAAAACCAGTGCACGATGAAATAAAGGTGATTCCTCAGAATCATCATGTAAGTCGCTACTGCATGTGACCACATTCTCAAAGGCATGGTTTGACGTGACTGGATCTTTCTGCAAATGTGTGCATACTAGTACAAAAGTGCCACTTTGCTTTGTGTTCAATTGTACCTTCACTTTTTTAATGCGTTGCTATGCACCTTTCCTCCAGCAGGTGTCGCAGGAGCAGTCCTACTGCAAGTCAGTGGCAAAGAAAGAGCAGGAGGCACAGCTCTGCAAGCTGCCTCGCCATCACCCGCTGTTCAGAGAGGTGCACAGCGATGAAGGTGAGCATACTTCTGGTTACGGTAATCTGCATAACTAAATATGTACTCAGCTGTTTTTAAACTGATAACTTTCTTTTTAGAGACATATGTATTTCAGTATATCATAATTCTGATCCTGAACCCCTTTTTCTAAACCTCAGTGCTTCCACTTTGTCTCCTGTTCAGAGGCGTGTGTAGATGTGGAAGTTGACCAGGAAGAGAAAGAAGAGTGGGCAAAGCCTCTGACCCCGCTGTGGCAGAGTCGGCCATTTAACCCCGAGGCAGAGAGGGAGTATAACAAACGCATGGGCCAGGAGGCCCCGTACTGCTCCATCTGCCTCATCTTCCACACCTACCATCAGGTACCCGCTCAAAACGTCCTCCCTGAATTACATTTCTTTTTCTTTAGTTTATCAATCTTTTCTTTGGATAAAAAGGCAGAAACAAAAGACTTGCCGAGTCACTAAAAAAAGTGTTTGGTCAGTGCTCTTTTAGTTTGATAAATATGTTTGTACAGTTAACCTTACGGTCTTTGCAAGTACCAAAAGCCTCAAAAAGGACCTCATGGTTATGGGGATTGTGTACTCCCCTCAAACAAATCCTATGCAAATAATATTCCCCACTCATTTGTAAACTACCTGTCATGTGTGAGGTTTGGCCACCAGTTGTGAGAGCGGGGCCAGATTTTGAAGGAATGAGTGTCTGAAATCACATGTTAACAAACCCCTGAAATGTGCTCTTCCGCCTCCTTGAAGTCGGAGTCCAGCACCGGGAGTTCGGATGTGATCTTGGTGAACAAGCCCAGAGGTCGCCAGTGGTCCAAACCGCTCATCCCAGAAATGTGTTTCAACACCCAGTCCAGCAGGACCAATGACAGCGGACAGGGACAGCTGTCGCATCCTCACGTAGCCGAGGACGGGACCAGCCGGCTGGTCAGCTGTTCCCAGTGCTGCGTCCGTGTACATACGAGTGAGTGCTGTCTCTGACCAGTAGCTGTGTCAGAGGCGTGTGCGTGGGGGGGGATTGTTATTGAATAACATGTGAAATCTCTCATGCTTCCCTATTCTTTAGAAAATGTCCATAACTCAAAGTCATAAAAGCTAAGAGCGGTTTGTCATTACGACAAAACTGAGTCCTAAATAATGTCGTGGAGGTGGATAGAATAGTGTGTGTATATGTATATGTATATATATATATTTATTTATTTATTTATTTATTTATTACAGGACTGTCTCAGAAAATTAGAATATTGTGATTTTCTGTAATGCAATTACGAAAACAAAAACGTCATTCATTCTGGATTCATTACAAATCAACTGAAATATTGCAAGCCTTTTATTATTTTAATATTGCTGATCATGGCTTACAGCTTAAGAAAACTCAAATATCCTATCTCAAAAAATTAGAATATTCTTAAACTGTATATTTCTGTTGATTTGTTATGAATCCTGAATGTATGACATTTTAGTTTTTTTTTAATTGCATTACAGAAAATAAAGAACAATATTCTAATTTTCTGAGACAGTCCTGTGCGTGCGTGCGTGCGTGCGCACCTCTGTGGTATCATAACCTTTTAAACGGATATAACCATCCTAAAGGCCGGGCCCTGCTTAAGTTTTAACATTCCTTTAGATTTACACAAGTTAAAAGCAGCAGAGTTAGAGATGAAGATTACAGCGAACCAAGCGCTGGAATGAACTTGCTAAAAAAGAAAGTGTGGGTGTGTTTATGCTCTTTTCTGCTCATTCTTCAGGTTGCTACGGCGTTTCTGGGGACGGAGCGGAGCTGGACGAGTGGCTGTGCGCCCGCTGTGAGGTCGACGCCATCACTGAGGTCAGTCATCTCTGCCGGAGCGCTCCGGAGAGCACGTCCGTGTGTCGGTCGGGTTATTAAACCTGCTCGTCAGACCCACAAAGCCAAGAAAACACTGGTAAATGAGTAAACAAAAGCAGTGTGGCCAGAACTGAAACCATGTGGCGACTTCAGAGCTCTGTGTTCAGAGCTGGTTCCTCAAACGAAAGCCCACTGGCACTGGTTTCCAGCTGCTCCACAAATATGAAAGATAAACATGTTGTAGTTATGGCTGCTGTAAACAAAAAGCCCTGCGTAGGAGTCACGAGGATTGTTTTCACATGCTTCATATTCCTTATACGTCCGTCACACACATTTATGCTTATTAGCAGTAAAGACAGTTATCATCACACAGATCTTGTCCTTATTCCCCCACTTCCTTTGAACTTGGATGATCGGGGCTGCCTTCCTTCAACTGTTATTGTATCAGGATTTGTGTTTTTTCCCCCTACTTATGTTTATAAAACCTATCTTGCGAGTTTCCTTTGCCTTCAACATTCCTGTAAGCTCAGAACAATAGTTGGGGAAACGCGGTGGCTTGAATTTAGCTCTTTGACCACAAGTAGGCAGCACTTAACTGGGTTACACACTTTTCATTTCTCATTACTTCCATTCTACATTTTTATGAAAAAGCTGCACGATCAAAGCCCCCCTAGTTGCTGAGGTGGTGGTACAGTGAAACGTTATAAGAAGAGTAAGAGTCGTTTAGATGAGCTGAGAGGATTGGTTCCAGATTCAGTTGAGCCCTAAAGTCCGGTTGTCTCCTGCAGGACTGCTGCCTGTGTTCTCTGAGGGGGGGGGCTCTGCAGAGGGCCAACAACGACAAGTGAGTACTGGAAGCAGACACAACGATGCCCGATCATTATGAGAACAGCATTATTATTATTATTATTATTATTATTATTAATGTTATTATTATTATTATTATTTTTTTATTATTATTTTTTTATTTATTTCGTGCATGGTAGTGCATAGTTTGACAATATTACAGTAGTACATTTGTACACTTCAATCTACAGACCCATGACCAAAAAGGGGCAGGATGAAGACAAGTCTTATTTTACCTGCACCTTATTCAATACCAAAACAAAAAGAACAGTCAATGTAACCAATATTTCAATAAAATATACACTTGAATAGAAACCAACCACATATATCAATAGTACTGTTTTAAG